>NC_047082.1:7977096-8277096 GCF_902459465.1 Asterias rubens
CCAAAGGTCTTGGGACCCAAAGGTGTGGAATTAATTGGAGATTATCAAGGATACGATCCCAAGACTAACTCAGCCATCTTGAATGTTTTTGCTACGGCTGCATTCCGATTCGGACATAGTATGATTCAGCCTATTCTGAAGAGATTGAATGAATCTTATCAACCCATCTCGGAAGGAGACCTCCCCTTACACAAGGCTTTCTTCTCCCCGTTCCGCATTGTCGAAGAAGGCGGTGTAGACCCACTCCTCCGTGGACTCTTTGCCTCCCCGCTCAAGGAACCCAAGCCAGAAGAAATGCTTAACACTGAGCTGACTGAGCATCTTTTTGAGATGGCTCACGAGATTGCTCTTGATCTTGCTTCTTTGAACATCCAACGTGGTCGAGATCACGCCCTCCCTGGCTATAACGATTGGCGGGTCCTCTGTAATATGTCAGCGGTGCAGACGTTTGACGAGTTACAAGACGAGATTTCCAACGATGAAGTGAGGAATAAGCTAGAGAATCTTTATCATCATCCTGGCAATGTGGATCTGTTTGTGGCTGGCATGGCCGAGGACCCCATTGAAGGTGGTCTTCTTGGACCGACGTTCACTTGTATCTTGGCCAAACAAATGAGACGTCTCCGAGCAGGAGACAGGTAAGTGAACACAAGCGCCACCATGTTTTTTTTTTCTTTTCTCAAACATCATTTTACAAAGATTAGAGAGTAAACCTAGTAATTTTCTCCTATTCAAAGCAATTTAACCATAGAGGCGCTATCAGCTGGGCGCTATAATGGGTGCGTTCGATTAGCTTCCCTGGGTCTACCCCGCGGTGCTCACTCGGGTGAGCCCCTGACAAGAGCTGAACGAACAACAATCACTCACCGCTCTCGTATTGAGGTCATGCACCTAGGGCCAGCCCCAAGTGACCCACTCCACAAGCAGGGCACTGGGGGCTGACCCAGGTGAGCCCCTGGAATGACGTGAAAGCTTTTCGAACGCACCTGCTATTCGGGCAGACCGGAGTCGACCCAGGGAAGCTAAATGAACGCACCCTTAAATACCAAATTTTATTTATATTTATTATTCATCGTCAGATTTTGGTACGAGAACCCAGGAACGTTTGAACCGGACCAGTTAACACAGATTAAACAATTCACCTTAGCAAGGGTCATCTGCGACAACAGCGACATCAAGCGTATTCCTGAAGAGATCTTTCATAAGAGTGATTTCCCTAGTGGCTTCAGACATTGTAAAGATTTGCCCTCAATTGACCTGAGAATGTGGGCCGAGTGCCCACAAGGTACGTACAGTTATTGATCTTTAGCAACTGGTCTATTTCATTATGTTGGTATTTATTATTATATACTTTTTTTTAATTTTGTATATTTTTTAGCAATCTCCATAATAAATGAGATTTGAATGATTTCTTCCAATGGGCTGTGTATTAACTGTGCCTGCAGGAAGTCCAGAATCTTTGGCTCTTTTTCAACTGTCACAGGCTATAGGTCTATATGGCATACGCTTGTCTGTTTGCTCAACCTGCTTTGTTAAGGAAAGGTTACTTATGCTTAGCAGATTGTGAGAACAATGCTAAGCTTGAGATCAAGGACTGTGAACTTTTGAGTATTTTTTTGTTTGTTTTTCCCTTTGAATTCCTTGTGATATTTATTGACAGACAAAGAGGGAAACTGGTTTCCTGTATGTAGATCCTTTTGGGCCTATTTTAAGCCGCTGATGTATGAGAAGCTTGTCTGAGACTGGATGCTCATTTATGACTTTAGTCATGATTGATTCAAACCTTTTACTTTCATAAAGCGTGAACAATCGCCTAAACTCGCGACACAAGTGTAAACAAAAATTGTTGTTTGTGTAAGTTATTATTGTGACTTATAGTAGTAAAAAAGTACAAAAAGATGTGTTGTTACCAGCTTTTGGCATAGATGAAAGATTACAAAGGAAAACAATTTTCAAGAAGACTCGAGTGCTGTTAAAATATACAGGAATAAAGAACTGAACGATTCCAAAAAACATAGGTATACATTGCCATTAAGCAAGATCGACACACCTAACGGAAAAAAAAAATTGAACAAATTATGAGTAATGAGATGGGGAATATTGCTGATAACAATTTAGAGGATAAGTCGGCCGTGCCTTCCCATCAGTGAAAACACCTTTAAAGTCCTAACTTATAATTAAAGATCAACCATTCCTTGTCGTAAGGATCTAAATTGTTTTTACATTTTCAACGCTTTATGTGTCGGTATTCCCGCTTTATATTCCATGCAAGCACAAATACAGTAACCTTGGATACAGAAATAGTGAAACCATTAACGTTGTTAATGAGCTTGTTTGCGCTATATATCAATCATCCTTCATTTGACCTGTGTGTTTTCTCAATGAATGTCCTTTACTCCTTAATGAAACGTTTCCTCCTCTGCTGCTCCTGTCAGATGTAGGGTTTTACTTTACTTCCTTCCAAATAAGAGCCCCGCCCTTACCACTTAAAACAAATTATCATTTTACCAATGGTGCATTCCATACAGCGTTCTGGTTTGAGCTCCAGCTCTGGCTTGACCTTCGGCTTCGGCTCTGTCATCAGTTTCAGAGCAGTGTACATTTTGTACATTGTTTTCTAACATTAAACAAAGTCCAGAGACGGACACAGAGCCTTACCCAGGGCTTGGAATAAAACCTAAATTTAGTTAAGATTCTAAAGCTTTCCTTGAGAAGTTTTTATTTAGTAAGTAAAAAATCCTAGCTTGAACAGTTTTCATAATGATGAGGTGCCTGCAATTTGTACACAGGTACAACTCTAGCTGGTGCCAATCGTCGTAGTGCAAGATTGGACGGTGATTATCTTAAATGTTTGCTAGAAATCTTGTGCATTGCTGATTAGATTGAAACATTGCATGGTGGAAGGTGTTGATTAAAAATAGGCCGGCCAGTAACATGGTGTGAGAACAGTAGTCACGTGAAGGGAACATTTCAACTTTCAATCCTGGCCATAATGTTTTGGCCATGTGACAATCATGTGACAGTCATGTGACAATCATGTGACAATCATGTGACAATCATGTGACAATAAACACACCCTCCCTGTTCCCCCGCTCAATGTTGTAAACCCAAAGCTGGATTGCAGACAGCGCAATGAGAGCCAACATTAAACGGGGGCCACGGGACGGGGCCCAATGAGATAGGGCCAGGATTGTAGGTAAAACACATCAGTATGACTTCAATCAGGTTCACTGTTAACTTTCAAACTTCTGTTGCTTTTTAACTTATTGATTAAGTTTTTGAAAAGTAGACATTTTCGAAGAAAGTTAACAGTGATTGATTCCTGTGTTGTATTGTTCCTTTTATTTGAAAACATTTTAAAGTCGTTTTTAGAGGGAAAGTTAACAAATAGCAGCCCCTTTTTCAAGGTATCATTTTGCAGCTTATTTTTTGTTTAAGGGTGATGTGAAACGCAACTTCGCCAAGCGAAAAAAAAAACCACTCAAAAGCAAGTTTTTCAGCATAACACATCCAATAAACCTAACATGTCATGTTACTATGTTTGATAAGAAAGGCTTGATGGATTTTGGGTGATTTATACTAATATCCTATAGGAAATCTTGACCTTTATTTCTAACTTGAATCTTTGTAACCAAGCAAAACCACTCGCAGCTTTAAATAATGGCAGACATAGCTTGCGTCATCAACCTGTATCGTAGCAAAATAATCCAATGGTAATAAGCAGAAACTATGGATTCTTTATTCAGGCACTGTCTGTTTCTTTGTTCAGCTAACATTTCCAGTGTGTTGTTCTCAAACTGAAAGTGCCAGCCGCCGATTTCACAAAGAGTTAGGACTCATCTTACCTCGAGTTAGGACGAGTTACTCGTCCTAACTTAGGATTAATCTTAAGGTCTGCATGCTGCAGTGCAGGGTTGGGACTCGTCCTAAGTCTTAAGATTAGTTTTAAGATTGTGAAATCAACGGCAGGTTATTAAGTAAACTTCATGGCAAATGCAAGGCTTTGGGTTGTCTTGTCTTTTCTATCATTATACTGCTCTGTTTTACAAGAGGGCTCACTTTCAATTGGCTGCTAATAGTTTACTAAATAAAACAACAAAACAAAAATGTCCATTGTTTTTCTTCCCCTTAGATGACAATGAGACTTTAGAATAATTAGCTGTTGCACACTGCTTACCCACCAAAAGGACCTATGGTATAAATGCAAGAATTGGTTAATGGCCTACAGAGTCTTTAAAGGCTGTAACCTGTCCTTTAATATGACAATGTGTGAAAAATGCTGTTTTAGGCTTTTGACCATTTTTGACAAATTCTGTTTTAGGCTTTTGACAATTTTTGACAAATGCAGTTTTAGGCTTTTGCAAGTTCACTTGGAAGTTGATTCCCGAAACTGAATTCTAGTTAAACAAGATTAGATTTGTTTGCCATTCATTAATGTTGGGAGGTAAAGGGGCGTCCATGGAACTCTCAATCTACAGGAAGTTTGTGGTCTTATTCCGTGACTGTGGCTAGACGCTTCGGAAACACCATAATGACAAATAAAAAGGTGTACCTCCCTTTCTTACAGCTGTCTGTGGGATATTTGTGTCAAGGTTGTTATGTCATGGATTAAGGGAAAAGTGTCCAATTGGTTTTGTTGTCAAGAACTGTAGTTAATAAGCAGGACAGTCCTTTTCGGAACTGAGAAGTCTCCCGAATTAAAAAAAATCTACTCAGCGGTAGTAGAATATAGAGCAAGATAAGCTCTCAAACGAACATGATCTACCTGGCGAGTAGATACACACATGGCCTCAAAGAACAGCCATACAGACAGAACATTCCTCATTTCTTTAGATTGTGTGACCACCATCTTCTCAATTTGCACGAATTTGGGGGAAGTCTCGGTTTAGTAACGTTGATTTCAGTCAGAGGGAAAAACAATACGGTGTTGTCTCATGACTAATAAATATGTCTATTGGATTTCCACTTCAAATGGTTGTACACCTGGCTGGCTTGGATTTAATTAGTTCTTCGTAATCCTGTTAGCTCGATGTTTTTCGTCATTATGTTTTAGAGGTTTTGATTGAAGATGTGGTGACAACTGTCTCTGCTGTAACCACGTACAGGACGTCCTGTCTGAACGTAAAAACCACTCTACTCTATTTTAGAACTTGTTATTGTTTACATGTCTTGTTTTTGTCAGCTGTTGATTTCTGTATCAAATGGAAATGTTGATTTGAAGTGATCCAAATTAATTGCGTGGGCTTTTTGTGGTGATGGTGTTGAGCTTGAAAGTTTGAGTTTTGCCTTTTCTTCTTACTGCCTTATGTGGTCTTGATATTACTTTTTGCCTGAAATGTGAGGGAATATCAAAATTAATTGCATTGGTTTTTGGGTAACGGTGTTGAGCCTAAATATCCTTTTTTCCCCTTCTTCTCCTTTCTGTCTTGTGTGGTTTTGAAGTTGCTATATTAAGTCTATGGAACTTGAGGGAGCTTAGAAGCAGTATGACGTATGGTGCAAGTTTGCTGTGTGTGCTTTCTTACTTTAAGCAATAAATTTGAATATTTGGTCGGTGTTTGCATTTCCTCTAATATTAAATGACTTTCTAGAAATTATAGGATTTCAAACTTCTGCATAATGGGAGTAAAATTGGGTGAGGTTTCAAAATGAAAATTGCCATTTAAAAGATGAAATTTCAGGTTGTAGTAATTTTTTTTGAAATGTTGTCTTAGAATAGGAAGTGGTGTTAGGCACTCAACGTTGCCATCTTGTGTGATCTAACAATCTTATGAGTGACAAACACAACGTCTGCCAAACTCTTTCATCTTGTGTTTAGCTGAAAGCTAAGGTCTATCATCGCTATCTTTTCAGCCAATATTACGGATATGATGTCCACTTTGATATGACCTCTGGTGTAGTAATACTTGTCCCTCGGGGGGGGGGGGGAGGGTATTTTATGATTCAGCCCGTCTTAAAGGAAGGGTATAACTTTGGTAATTACTCCTAAAATCAATGACCGTGAAAACTTATTTGCTAAAAAGTGCTGCACCTTTTGATAAATGAATGTGGTTTTATAGAGAGGGATTTCAAACTAATTTTAATCTGAGAAACGTTTCTGCTTGAAACACATTCTCAAATTGTGTATTCAAATTCTGGATTATTCTTCCTGAATGGAGCAATGTAGAGTTGATAATATAAAACATTGTGAGAAATTGTTCCCTATGAAGTCACGTAGTTTTTGAGAAAGAGGTAATTTCTCACTCAAATTAAAAAAGACTTTTGCTGAAGCTTTTTCTGAGGCATCTGAGAAAGCATACAACTTCTTGTGACAAGGGTGTTTTTTTCTTCCATTATTATCTCGCAACTTCAACAACCAATTGAGTTCAAATTTGCACAGCTTTGTTATTTTGTGCATAATGTTGAGATACATCAAGTGAGAAGAATGGTCTTTGACAATTACCAAAGCTTTTCTTTGCCTCTAAGAGGGTCATTCAATGGGTTTGACTTCCCAAGACTGCCCTAGACTTCCCAAGACTGGCCCTAGACTTCCCAAGACTGCCCTAGACTTCCCAAGACTGCCCCTGGCAATTACTCATAAGACATAGACAGCAAGCTGTCATGTTCATACACCCAAATATCCTGTAGTGATTATGACATGTTTCTATTGACCAGAGGTCTAATTTCATCAAACTTGTAAACGCTCAAAATTGAAGCACAGGCAGAAAAGCTTTGTTAATTTATAGACCCCTATAAATTATCTAAACAAACCGAGTTGCTACAAGCACTGAATGTGCCTATGAGTGAGAAATGTAATACAAGCTGAATAGTAGTTTAATCGTAACCCAAAACTGACATCCTCTTAAAATAGTCAAACAACTGTCTTCTTGTTCTTGAAATTCTCAAATCTTCCAGGGGTAACTGTCTCGTGTTTGTCTCTAATCTCAACTCTTGAATCTATGACTTTTTGGTTGCTAGGTGCAGATAAATCCATTGTTTCGGCAGTTTGCACATGCTCAGAACTACGTAAACAATGGAAATTTACCTGGTTAATCTGCTGCCACCTAGCGTTCTTAAGTCTTCCATGGGGCTGTTGATAACGAGGTGGCTTCATTTAATCTCAATGAGGGCGCTGTTCATACCAGGGGCCAGCCTTATTTGCAATTATTTTCTTTTTAATTGACAAATAAATTAATTAATTGTCCAACCTGAAATCAAATAAATCCATTTATCTTCTGACCATCCTTACACAGATCTGGTGGTATCAAGTTTGACAGTAGGAAGCGTCTCAAGGTCGCGGCGTTCAGTGGACAGCTTTGCAGCACCTTCACAGTGGACCAACAGCACAAAATCTGGGCAGTCACAGCATAAGAAACCCCTGCACACTAGACCCCCTTTAAGAGAGGAAGAAACAGCAGCGACTGTCTTGGAGGAATTGGACCTTGATAGCCGAACGACTTATTTGGAGTCCATTGTAGAGGAACTTGGCGAGACTATGACCAGAATGCAATCAACTATCAGGAACCTCTCTAAGCAGGTTGGTTTTATGATGAAGGGCCCAGGCCCTCTGATGCCCTGGTCTTGGGCTCGGTGCCCCTTCAAAACTTTCCCTGGAAGTGCCCTTTGAAATGAAAATGCCCTTGCCCTGTCAAAGATTAAATTTCATGCCTTCTGTTTTGATCTCGGCCTCTCTCTGCTTTATTTTTCATCCGCGTTAAATAGTTCATTCTTCAAACCACTAGACTCTGAAAACCCATTGTATGGCGACACAATACTAGGACTCTAAAACGGGCAAATTTTTCTATATATACCCAAACCAAATAGTGCACTCCTATAGTTGGGCGTGGTTCGCACTAGCCCCATTTGTAAATATCTTTTGACTAGTGTTGCTTCTGAAAAGGACCTGTGGTTTACAATTATTTTGTTGTCAACCACCGATTCTTTTCAGAACCAATATTACTTCTTTATAGAACCAATATTACTCAAAATAGATTTACACTTGGTGCTACTGCAAACCTCACCCTGCAAAGTTTCAAATCCTACTCCTATACTGTCCATCATATAATAACAAAACTAATACAAAAAGAGAAAATTCACTGGTTTTTATTTTTCTTTGGTTTTCTCTCTTCCTTTTTTCAGGTGAAATCTCTGCGAAGGGAACGGAAAAAGAAAGCCCTTCCTCAAGATTGATGACAGAGAGAGTCAAATGCAGGTCATTTCATCAAAGTATCCTTCTTTTTCTGTCAACTTTTAGGGTTCTTTTCCTTCAAGAAACTTATAAGAAAAACAATGTCTTATGTCATCTGCGGGTTTTATTGTGGTGTATTTTTGTAAAAAAAAAAACTTTTAAAAATAACAGGAATTTATATTGTATTTTCTTTATGAATTAAAAAAAAAAAACGAGGGTTCTAAAATCGTACATCAATGAGCAGAAAGATTGACTTAACTGTAAATTGTACTTATTGCATTATGGTCTGAAATGTACTTGATTTACCATCTAATCATACTTAGTGTGTGTCATCTTCCTGCTTAGTGGGAAACCCTGCTAAGCTGGTATGGATTTTTCTGCTTATCATCGGTGTATAGTCGGGAGCCCTGGTAATTGACTGCTGGGTGGTGCTATAATACATATATATTGTATTCTCTTTGAGTGTAAAGGAGACAGGAATAAGACCTGCTTATTTACCTGCCATTGGGGTCATACCTTTTCAATCTTTCTGTATGTCAACTTAGAGTAGGAATGATGGGGGTGAGCAGTGCAGGGCCTAACTTCATGGCTCTGCTTACCGCCAAATTCTGCTCTTACGGTCACCATTCTCTGCTTACTGTGCAAGTGCTGAATATCTGCACTAGATATGTCACCGAAGAATGCCTAGTAACGTGTAGTACGCTATGTGCGCAAGCAAAGATTCCCCGCTAACCATGGCCCATGCTTAGCATAAAAATTTGCTTAGCATGAAATTTCTTCCCTGATAAAAAACAGGATTACCAACCAAATTTCCACATGATTTTCAGGATAAGCAAACAACAGCCGAGTACCAGTAACAAGCAGTATGCAACAAATGGAAATTTGGTTGGTGTCCTGGTAATCAAGGAAGATATTTCTTGCTAAGCAAATTTTTGTGCTTAGCAGCTCTATGAAATTTGGCCCCGTTCTCTGATTCTGTCAGCACCGACTCCTAGCTTGCAGTAGAGCCATGAAATGGGACCCTGATTGCAAATTATATCTTCTAAATTATTTAAGTAAGTTTATCTTATTACACTGTCTGTGATTAGATGATCATTTTTATCCTGTAATTAGTGACTAAGGGAAGGGTTCTTTATTACTCTGGGGAGGGGGGGGGGGGGCGGGTGTTTCCTTGCCGTGATCTGGTGAAGAACTAATGGAAAGCTTTTTTTATGAAACGGTGAGGCAATGCGACTAAGTTTCACCAGATATAAGGCTGCATACATTTACCATCAGTATTTTCCTCCATTCGTTATCTAAAATACCTAAACATGAGTGAACTGAACACATAAGGGCATGATTTCACAAAGCGCTAGGACTTTATTAAGTTTTGTATCAATTGTAATTCCTTAGCGATGTGTGATGTCACAAAGCAAATCACTATGGCAGCGCATCTGAAGATAAATCTCAGGTTGCCAGCTACGGCTACGGCTACGGCTAAGGGTTGTTGCTAAGGATGTTCTATACTTCAAGGGATGGTGATGCAGAGACATAGCCAAAGCTGTAGCCGCCAATTCAGATACAGCCTTGGTGTTTTGTGAAATCATGCCCTGAGGTTGATTTCACAAAGAGTTAGGACTAGTCCTGACTTAGGACTAGTCCAAAGAGATATCAAAAACGTACAGCTAGTCCTAAGTTAGGACGAGTAACTCGTAGGACGAGTAACTCGTCCTAACTCGAGATAAGACTAGTCCTAACTCTTTGGTTTTCTCCCATTCAAATCAATGTAACTAAAATAGTCTGGTTTCTTTTTGTACACTTAAAATTATCATTCATTACTGTTATTGGATACAGGGATTATGGCTAAGATGGTGACAGCATGGTAGTGGTCAATTCTACTACACAAGTCAAAAGCAATATACTCCTTGCTTTGGCTGGTAATCTTAATAGTAAGTTTTTTTTCTTGAAATGAATATTTACCCAACAAATGATATTCCAGCTCTAAAGTGGTTGGAAGTACTAGGGTGGATATTAAAACAGTGGTGCTATTAAAGGAATAAGCAGTTTTAGGTGAAATTTTATTTAATTTCTTTCTTGTAATTGTTGAGGCTTTTAATTAGTAAGTAATTAATGTGGGTATGATTAGTTCCATAGTTGTTGATTTTAGAATATTCTGTAGTATTTTTTATCACATAGTTATATAAAATCCAAACTATTTAATGCTGTTGATAATCTGTTTATTTGAAAGACAGGCCTTACAGTTCTACGGCAATTACATGTTGAGTTGGATCTGACTGACTTGACAAAATAGGGAGACTGCCAGCATTGGGGCTAGATGGCTCAGTTGGTAGAGCGCTGGCATGTGTATCCGGTGATTGCTAACCAATCTTTCTTTGTTAAACCAAAATTATTTATAGTCTTAGTCTTCATAAATAACGATGTGAAATTTTGACATGAACGGAAATTGTTTTTTCAATTGATGATTCTAATTTGTATTATATCTCGTTATGATACATTATTGGCATTTGGGAGTTCGTAAAATACTGTCATTCCTCCATTACACCATGTAACCAACTTGTTGAAGTCCCCTGTCCTTACCCAAAGGACTGGTATTGGGTTTATGTGTTTACACATGTATGCCAGATTAAACTGCGAATCTCCAGAACCATGAAGGCCATGTGAAATGATGTGAGGTCAAAGGTGATTATAGACGTGGGCTCAGCGAGCCTGGAAGTGTGACATCAGATGTTCAGGCTAGTGTTGAGTGTGCATAGATTTACTAACAACAGTATAAGACAATCCTGTTCCAAGACTAGTTAAAGTGGCAAACATGGGCTCAGTTTACAAATCAAGCTCATGTGTTCTATTGGTTTCTCTTTGGTATTTTTGACTGATTTTCTCACTTGAAATGGTACAGTAAAAGAGTGACAACAAAAACTCACAATTTTACAGAGGTGCTCCGAGATAAGATTTACTTTCTTATCAATTTGTAAAAGTTTAAAGAGATAAACATAACATTTTATGCTGCTATGTCTTGTTGCAAGTCTTCTTGGCCAGAGTAAGAGGTCTTTTACAAAAGTCAAATTTATATTTAGTAAGCTAAGTTGGAACTGGCCAAATTGTATGGAAATGGAGATGTTTTAGCTATGTATCGATTGAAACATAAATTTAAAAAAAGCAAATTTTAGTATATTTCATTTCTGGTTGGTGCTAGCGAAGACCCTTTTTAGAATCCTGTATGTACTCCATTGAATCTTCAAAGACCACAAGGCAAAATGCAGGTTAAAGAATTAAAAAAATAGATTTATTATTATAAGTGACATTCTTGAAGTGTTTTTTTTTTATTGTTTTGTATCATAAATGGTAGCTGATAATACAAACTCTCGTAGCCATAATATACCCATTTGTCATAAATTTTTAACACTTATTTATATATTTCTTTATTTTTGTGTCAATTTAACTTGGAACCCCATTTGGTTGTTTTTACCATTTAGTATGTTAAACAGTGTTTAATTTGTTTTTCTTTTTTTTGTACAGTAGGGAGCTTTAAAGATGATTTTTTTTTTATTATCTAGGAATCTGTTTTAAATTAAGAAGAGAAAGGGGAAAGACAGGTGGGTAACAACTACTTGAAGTATTTAAAATTTAATGAGCAATAACTTATGCTGCTGGTTTTGATTTTGTTAAATACATTTTCCGAATAAATGTCCATTTCTATGGAGATTTTAGTGCTCTTGTTTTATCAGACTTTCGGTTTCAGTCCTAAGATGAGTTTGGACTTTTGTACCTGGAGGAGGCCTTAAATTTAGACCTTGTGCATTTTAGAAAAAATGCATAAGGCTTTGTGCATTTTAGAGCAAAATTTGAAAAAAAAAACGCAAAATTTGAAAAAGGCACAAGGCTACAGGGTTGTGATTTTTAGAGCAATATTTTTGCTTTTAAGTGAACTGTGCATTTTTCTGAAGTGCCTTGTGCATTTATCAAATTCTGCTCTAAAATGTACAAGGCCTTGTGAATTTATCAAATTTTGCTCTAAAATTATCAAATTTTGCTCTAAAGTCACAAGGCTATATTCTTGTGAAATTATCAAATTTTGCTCTAAATTGTGAATTTATCAAATTTTGCTCTAAAATGCATTTATCAAATTTTGCTCTAAAATGCACAAAGCCTTGTGAATTTATCAAATTTTGCGCTAAAATTCACAAGGCTAAAGCCAAATTTATCAAATTTTGATCTAAAATGCATTTATCAAATTTTGCTCTGAAATGCACAAAGCCTTGTGAATTCATCAAATTTCGCTCTAAAATGCACAAGGCTGTAGCCTCGTGAATTTATTTAAATTTTGCTCTAAAATGCACAAGGCTATAGCCTTGTGAATTTATCAACTTTTGCTTTAAAAATCACAAGGCTACAGCCTTGTGAATTTATCAAATTTCACTCGAAAATGCTCTAAAATGCCTTGTGAATTTATCAAATTTTGCTCTAAAATTCACAAGGCTATAGCCTTGTGAATTTATCAAATTTCGCTCTAAAATTCACAAGGCTAAAGCCTTGTGAATTTATCAAATTTCGCTCCAAAGTTCACAAGGCTCTAAAAATCACAAGGCTATAGCCTTGTGAATTTATCAAATTCTGCTCGAAAATGCTCTAAAATGCCTTGTGAATTTATCAAATTTTGCTCTAAAATTCACAAGGCTTTGTGAACTTATCAAATTCTGTTCTAAAATGCACAAGGCTATAGCCTTGTGAATTTATCAAATTTCGCTCTAAAATGCACAAGGCTATAGCTTTGTGAATTTATCAAATTCTGCTCTAAAATGCACAAGGCTAAAGCCTTGTGAATTTTTCAAATTTCGCTCTAAAATGCACAAGGCTAAAACCTTGTGAATTTTTCAAATTTCGCTCTAAAAATCACAAGGCCTTGTGAATTTATCAAATTCTGCTCTAGAATGCACAAGGCTATAGCCTTGTGAATTTATCAAATTCTGCTCTAAAATGCACAAGGCTATAGCCTTGTGAATTTATCAAAATTCGCTCTAAAATTCACAAGGCTATAGCCTTGTGAATTTATCAAATTTCACTCGTAAATGCACAAGGCTAAAGCCTTGTGAATTTTTTAAATTTCGCTCTCAAATTCACAAGGCTATAGCTTTGTGAATTTATAAAATTTTGCTCTAAAATTGTGAATTTTTCAAATTTCGCTCTAAAAATCACAAGGCTTGTGAATTTATCAAATTTCGCTCTAGAATGCACAAGGCTATAGCCTTGTGAATTTATCAAATTTCGCTCTAAAAATCACAAGGCTATAGCCTTGTGAATTTATCAAATTTCGCTCTAAAATTCACAAGGCTAAAGCCTTGTGAATTTTTCAAATTTGGCTCTAAAAATCACAAGGCTATGGCCTTGTGAATTTATCAAATTTCGCTCTAAAATGCACAAGGCTATAGCCTTGTGAATTTATCAAATTTCGCTCTCAAATTCACAAGGCTATAGCCTTGTGAATTTATAAAATTTTGCTCTAAAAATCACAAGGCTATATATATAGCCTTGTGAATTTATCAAATTTCGCTCTAAAATCACAATATAGCCTTGTGAATTTATCAAATTCTGCTCTAAAATGCACAAGGCCTTGTGAATTTTTCAAATTCTGCTCTAAAATTCACAAGGCTATAGCTTTGTGAATTTATAAAATTTTGCTCTAAAAATGCACAAGGCCTTGTGAATTTTTCAAATTTCGCTCTAAAAATCACAAGGCCATGCCTTGTGAATTTATCAAATTTCGCTCGAAAATGCCTTGTGAATTAATCAAATTTCGCTCTAAAATTCACAAGGCTATATCCTTATGAATTTATCAAATTTCGCTCTAAATAGCCTTGTGAATTTATCAAATTTTTCTCTAAAATTCACAAGCCTTGTGAATTTATCAAATTTCGCTCTAAATTCACACAGCTATTATTAGCCTTGTGAATTTATCAAATTTTGCTCAAAAATGCACAAGGCTTAGCCTAACATTTTTAAACTGCATTCAACATTTTAGAGTCAAATTTTAAAAATACACAAGGCTAATTTTGAAGTAAAATTTGATAAACCAACTCCAGGATTCAACACAACAAGTGCATCACTAAATCAGAATCACTCTGAAACAAACAATTTAGGAAATTTATGTTATTATTTATTTTTAATACTTCTCATCCAGTGCAGACATGTGAAAGACTTAATTAGTGTATGTACACATATTTACATAATAAATACACAAGGGTCAGTCAGGTTCATGTTATAAAAAGGGCCACTCTTTAAAAAAAACCACTTTGCATTCATTCATCAAATAGCAATCAATTTGAAATCTCAAAAAAAATAACATAAATACATCATATTTACAAAACACATTTTACAATTAGCAATAATTGACAAAGGCATTTACACTGTTTGTTTGCTTTGAGACTTCCATGTTGGTACGGCCATGTACTGGATGGTTACTGGATGTCAGGAGTTTCTTATAATCTCCTTGGGCCTTTAAATGTTCTCCCTGTCTGTTGTAGACACTGGACACTATTGGTTATTGTCAAAGACCAGTCATCTCACTTGGTGTATCTCAACATATTTTGATGCATAAAATAACAAACCTGTGAAAATTTGAGCTTGATTGGTCGTCGAAGTTGCAAGATAACTATGAAAGAAAAAAACACCTTGTCACACGAAGTTGTGTGCTTTCAGATGCTTGATTTCAAGACCTCAAATTCTAAATCTGAGGTCTCGAAGTCAAGTTCGTGGAAAATTACTTCTTTCTCGAAAACTACGTTACTTCAGAGGGCGCCGTTTCTCACAATGTTTTATCCTATCAACCTCTCCCAATTACTTGCTACCAAGTAAGGTTTTATGCTGATAATTATTTTGAGTAATTACCAATAGTGTCCACTGCCTTTAATCTCCTGAATTGTAAAATCTGGGCGGTTGAGTGTCTGGAATATGTTTATTTTAGCAGCAGGTACAAAAACAATTTAAGAAAAAAATTGATTCGCATCGGGGATAAGAAATAATATTTGTGGGTTTTACCCTTAAAGCCATTAGACCCTTTCGGTACAGAAAGAAAAAAAAAAGTTCACAGATTTACAAATAATTTACAGGGTTTACAGAAGGTAATGGTGAAAGACTTCTCTTGAAATTTTAGTTCATGAAATGCTTTACTTTTTGAGAAAACGGTAAAACAATATAAATTCTCGTTAGCGAGAATTACGGATTTGTTATAAACACATGTCATGACACGGCGAAACGCGCGAAAACAGGAGTGGGTTTTCCCGTTATTTTCTCCCGACTCCGATGTCTGATTGAGCCTAAATTCCCACAGGATTGTTATTTTATATATAAGTTGTGATACATGAAGTGTGGGACTTGGACAATACTGTTTACCGAAAGGGTCCAATGGCTTTAAATCAATGTATGTTAAGCTCTGTATACTCAGGTGGGATTATAGCATTCGCACTGCCTCTAGCTACCGCGCAATCTCGGTGGTCCAGTGATAATACTCTAAAATTGCAACGGTCGTGGGTTTGAACTCCACCCGAGTAATATGCATGAGGATTTTGTTTTCACAGAGCTCCGGGGAAAAGTACTGAGTATACAATGCTTGTTGGGGTAAAACTAAATAGTAATCTGTATTTCATATATCACCTGTAATTTGGTGCATTTCAACTTTGAGCTGTCTTAAGCAGTGACTCCAAGTACACTATCATCTTTCATCATGGCTGCCGTGGCTGCTGCATGGACCATACTAGCGGCCGTCCCATCAAGTTGATCGGTCAAGAAGTGACTTATAGTATCTATAGCATTGTCCATGTCACCCTGTAGAGTTTGGATACGATGGGCGTTCTCTGCGGACATCTCATCAAATCGCATCAACTCGTTCTTATTGAAGAGACCTCTGATGTGATAGTAACGGACTAAGGCGTGGTGGAGACGGAATTGTAGTCCACTTAGCTGTAATGAAATGTTTCATTCAGATTTTTTTATAAAAATAATAATAATAGGTTCTCATATAACGCTCATATACCTATCACTATAGGTGCATTCAGAATTTTCCTGCAAGGTATTTGGAGCTACAATATGAAGTATGAGACCTATTCTCTTATCTGTTTATAGCACCATGTAAATGTGGTGAGGTGCAACAAGCAAGGAACACCAGGGTCGAACCCCTTTTTATTACGAGAAGTGCGCTGGGTTCTTTTACGTGCATTCAAAACAAATGGGGCCAACCCATCCCCTTTCCATCCCATCTGAAAGACGCACTTTCTTGCTTAAGCACACAAGTGTCACAACTCTGACTTGAATCCACACTCAGCTGAACAGAAATACCAGAGATGGAGTTCGGTGCTCTCAATGGCTTGGCCAACGCACAATTAACGCCAAGGACACTATGAGTAGGAAACGAGAAGCAATGTTCAATTTTTGATAAGGGAGGAACACCCCAATTGAAAAAAAACACGCAATCAGGTAGGGACTGAAAAACTCAATGCACGTGCAAGGCTCTAGTCTGAAATGGGATTCGAAACCATGATCCAGGTGAAAGGCAAGGAAAGAAACAACTGAGGCAACATTTAAATTCAAGCTGCTAGCCTTTGTTGTTGTCTTTGTTAGTTTTTGTACCTGTTTATGGTCTTTAAGGCTTGACTCCAGACTAATCCGACCCTCTAGGCCATCTAAGAACTTCTCCTTGACTTTAAGATGCTCCTGTTGTTTGAGTCTGTACTGGTGGGCAAGCGTCTTATTCTGTCTCAGACACTCCTTCAAATCAATCTGAGGAGAAGGATAAGGGAAAAAGGTAAACTTGAATTTAGTAAGGACATAAATTTACATAAATTAACATGAATTAAAATGTTAGCCAGAACATAAACCTTGTGATCAATGTGATCAACATGTTGGTTACATGGAAGAACTAGGGAATTTTTTAATTTTTTTATTTCCCCAAACCAGGGATATGCTGTTGAAAAAAAAACTGACTTGTGAGCGCAAAAGCTTGCAAGTGCGAAAGCATGCGAGCGTCAAGACTGCTTACATAAATTTATCTTTGGTTTTTAAGCCCCTGGACAACCTGGGCGTTCTATTTGGTTTTTATCTTCAGTTTTTTTTTTTTATATTTAATCTTTAGAATTAAACATTGAAAATTAATACTGGAAACAAGTAAACCTTGAAACCTTGAATATTTTTTTATATTTTTTTTATATGCTTTTGTAGGTATAAAAAAACATGGCTTTCCCGTTAAAATTAGATAAATCACATCCCTATAAATGGATGTTTAAAGGCCAAATTGAAAATCTTGAGACTGACCTCTAGTTTTTCTAAGACCTCACTGCGTGCCTTCATATGCTCCAAGTGTTGACTACCTCCTTCTTGAATCCGCTGGGTGACTTCACTCAAGGAGTCTTTAAGACCATCTTGTTGTTTCTGACCGGAGTTCAGCTGTATCGTGATCTCCTCAAGATTCTCCCTGTAGCATTTACAAAATCATTCTTAAATAATTTGAAAAGAGTTGGGTTTTTTCTGTTTTGCCAAAAAATAAAAAATATATATAAAAAAATAGTTGTATCCTCCTAAGGGACACGTTGCCTTGGATTTAGCGAGTTGGTCTATGATAGCATTTGAACCCATTATAAAATGCATACATGTTTTAAAAGTAAAAAGTAACAATCAAGTTTAACACAAATATGCTTTGAAACTGCGTGGTTTTTAACTAACAGTGGCAGACAATAACATACCCCCATCCCCAATGAACAAAATAAAACAACTCTGTGGATAAAGCCAACTTGGGTAACTTTGACTTACGAGAGTTCAGCAATAGTCTCCTCTGTACTTGTGATGACTTTAAGCATGAAACCTTGAGACTTGGCCATATCTAACAGCTTCCTATTGATCAGATCACTGCGGTAGCCCATGTAATCAAGACGCTTTGTTAAGTCCAATATCTGCTTCTGTAAATAGATCATGACCAGGGTGGTGGTTAGTTTGTAAAGATTAGCAGAGCTCAAAAGTCACACTCGACCACAGTCTCATATTTATTTATCTCATTTTAACTCTGGTTTTGTACAAAAAATTGGTCCTGTAAACAGTTTGCGGTCTTGAGGAGTTTCCCCAATGTACTTACCTTGAGTTCTTCACACTTTGGTTTGATTTCATTTATAATTCCCATCAACGTTGACTCCGTTTCTTCATGTTTTGTTTTTAGGTCGGCTCTGGCTTCTTCTAGTTCTGCAATGGTCTGTTTGAAAAAAAAAAACATGGACTTCATCATAGAATTGAACAGTGGATGAGATTTGTAAAATGTTAAAATTCCTGAAAAAACGATTTGCAGGTCGGGGTTACTCCTTATTGTAGACCCGGGGCCGATTTCACAAAAAGCTAAGATTGATCTTAGCTGCAAATCGATCGTAGTTGCTAAGTGATGTCACAACACAGTTCACTATAGTATAATACTGAAAAATTTTCTTACGATGAATTTCACCGCTTTGTGAACTCGAGCCCCGGACCTCCCAGATGTTACAATAGACCGATCCATTAAGCTCCGCCCCATTGCGTATTGACCAATCACAACGCAACGAAGGTCCAACAAATAAGGTCTGACATGCGTGCGCGTATGCTTGGCACGCGCGGCAGATTGTGCAGAAAGGCATTGGCGAGGCTCATGTGTTCTTGCTCACGCGTGCGTCGTGGGCGGAGCCTAATGGATCGATCTATTTATGAGGTTTACAGATTCTGAGCATCACTAGAAATACAAAACTACAGGTTTGGATACAATGTAGAGTGTTTCTTTCTCCTGTCGGTGACTGTTTTACTTCTCTCAAGAAAATATGAGAGCTAAGGGAGATTTGAAAAACACCTGAAATCAGGGGGAAAAAATTAGCAATCACAAATTAGAGTGAGTTGGGTTTTGACTATATAACTTTATTCTTAAAAGAGGCAAGGGGGTAATCTCTCTCAGAAATTGGGCCCTGTTTTTGCTTGCAAATTGGCAAACATTTAATTAAAATAAAATATTTTTGCTTGCATATTATTTTCCTATATCGCCGCGCCATAAGCACATATCGACCCGATACACTAGCTTGTGTAAGGAGAGAGCCCTGGAGTAGGTACATAGCTTACCTTCTGCCGTTCTGCATGTTTTTCCCTCAGCACCTTAACATCAGCCAGTATTCTGGATACAATCTGCTCAAGCTCAAACGCCTTCTTGGATACTTTAGCCTTCTTCTTCTTTGCCTCTATTTGTTGCTTAGCTAGGTCCGAGGTATCGGAGGCAATACGGGCCTGAAGGACTGTCCTGGAGTGAGTTTCTTCTTTGACTTGTTTCCTCAGACTGTCCGACGTACCCTGGGAGGAGAGGAACATTCATAATATTAATAACAATCATGATAATAATAATAATAATAACAATCATGATAATAATAATAACAATCATGATAATAATAATAATAATCATGATAATAATAATAATAATAATAATAATAATAATAATAATAATAATAATAATAATAATAATAATAATAATAATAATAATAATAATAATAATAATAATAATAATAATAATAATAATAATAATAATAATAATAATAATAATAATAATAATAATAATAATAATAATAATAATAATAATAATAATAATAATAATAATAATAATAATAATAATAATAATAATAATAATAATAATCATGATAATAATAATAATAACAATCATGATAATAATAATAATAACAATCATGATAATAATAATAATAATAATAATAATAATAATAATAATAATAATAATAATAATAATAATAATAATAATAATAATAATAATAATAATAATAATAATAATAATAATAATAATAATAATAATCATGATAATAATAATAATAACTGGTTATTACTAGTTCTTACTCTGTTTTACAATAACGTTTCAATACGCCCTGGTCATTGGGCCAACAACATTCCTTGAATCTGTCTAGCTCCCTAGGGAGTACACAGCCAAGTGCACAATATCAACCTCTACCCTCGCAGAAACCCATTTATACCCCTGGGTCGAGAGAAGCAAAAATAGTGAAGTGTCTCACTGAAGGACACACGTGTCATGACAGGATTGGAACCCACAATTCGGTATCTAAACCACCATAACTTGAATTTAAATTGCTCCGCCATGACGACATTTCAATCAATTGTAGAATATCATTGCAATGTGGGTATAAATTGTTTCCTTCGACCATGGATTTAAAACAGCCAACTTTAAACCACACAGAAATTCAGACATCGGCTGTCTCCCTTTTTATTTTATTTTTTCAGTGCAAGTCTTCCCCAAACAAGGTTAAAAGTTACTCTTGGTATTAAGAGCAAAACAAAGATGAAGGTAACTCCGAGGAGTTGAAGATAGGAATTGATAAGCCTCCCCTTCATTCATCGAAACACACAGTAGATCAAAACTAAAATGAAAATTAAAAACAAACAAAAACACCAAACAGTCTACTCGATCCGAGACCCTTTTTCAGTCTCCTACTGCCCCTTTAAATAAATTAGATCAGAAATTTAGTTCAGTCAAGCAGACTGACAAGAAAGCCATCTTCAATGCCACTTAGCGAACAACAACAAAACAGCAAATGTTTTCTATGTCATCTGAGCAAGGCCAGGTTTTTTTCTCGGTTGGGTGGAGAGGGGGGGGGGGGGGTATAATTGTGCTAGGAAACACAATAAGTGATGAACTTGGCACAAACAACAGGACAACCAAGGACAAACAATACTTAGAAATGTGACGTTACACCCCTACTGCTAGATAATCCGCCTTCAAGGACCCACACTGCAAACGTCTTGACTGTTTCCGCAACAAAAGAAACACAGACGTCAGCGTTTAATGAAGAGAGACAACGGCTACACCTTGATCATGTTGATCACATTCCAAGGATGAACCCATGTGAGTGGGATCGGTACTGCAGGGTAAAAACTTACAAACTTAAGGAGCCTTGATTGGTCACATGAAATCAAGGAGAGTTTCTTAAGATGTTTGGAAAGGATAATCATCATTAAATAAGAGGTAAGAATGGAGGCTTCCTAAGTATCTGATTGACCTTCAAACTGGATAATGGACAATTCTTGAGTAATGGATAACGTGCTTCTTTGGAGTAATTTGCTAATTTAAAGGGAACTTTGTGGGACTATAATAATTAACCACACCACCATCTGTACATCACTGATGGGTATTTATTTAGTATTCACTTTTTTGTTTTTCCCATAAATTTTGTTCTGGTTTTGAAGCCTAAGACTCTCAGAAAAGCAAAACTTAATCACTGTACTAGTAGCCAAGAACCAAATGTAGAGAAGACAAGGAAGAAAATTTCAGTTTTAGATGTTGGAGGAAAACCCAAGATAATTATTCCAGGGAAAACCCACGCAGTCAGGTAGGAAAATTTTTGCTTGTCATTTATTTTAGTAAGCACCGGAAGGTGTGCATGAACATTTTTATGTGCCTACACTTAGCAGCGATATAAAATGGAAATTGCACAGTAAGCACAAAATTGGTCATTAAGCAGCTTTATGAAATTGGGCCCAGTTTGAAACAGCTTATCAATTATATTTTCTTATTATTTAACTACATACAAAAATACGTAATTCCTACTGGTATTGGCATACCCTTGAACACTGTTGGTAGTTTGCACTAACATGCCTCATTTATCCAAAGAATGTTAACCTGACATGAATTACTTTTAATTCACCGCGCAAAAAACTGCCCTAGGGCAGGTCAAACTAATCTTGAATAACATTTTGTTTGTGTGTTACTCCAAGGTGATTTTAAAGTGCTGTAAACAACCAAGGGGTTAAATAAGCTAAGAATTTATATCCGAGAGGTGTTTAGGCTAGAGGTGATGAGGAAGTATTATGTGAAACGTGCCTCTTTGAAGGACTGTTAGAAAGTTAAATCTACATTTGGTTTCTATAAAAACACAGGACCCTCGGGAAAGGCATGTTCTCGGGTGGGATATAGATCTATAGGACTTTAATTTGCTGACAGAAACTTTTCTTGATGGCTCTTGAAAGATGTTTGAGGCCAGAGTAAAATGACTATGAGGGGGAGCTACACACACAATAGATGTGGGGGGAGGAAGGCAGCCCCACATTTATGTAAACCACAGGATACAAATTCACACCAACATGCTGAAATGTCGAAATGCACATTAGAGTTCCATGGTAAGTGGCATGGAATTGAGCAGAGGTTATACTAGACTTTATTGCAATTTGTAAAAATGTTGATTTATCAAATTATATTGACAGAAAAATGCAGAAAAACCAAACTATGTTACAACTTAAGTATAGTTGCTTCTCTTCACCCATGTGTGAATGGGTACCTGTGACGGCAGAGATGGTTCTTGTGATTGATTTTAATTTAATGTGCTACACATTTGGCAGCACGGGCTATACCTTCCCCATGGAGCTGTTTCCAATAACAGTAATGAATGCTAACATTCATTGCGCAAACATGGCACTATACTATTATTTCGTCCAGCTTCAGTTTGGTTACAATGAGTTGGAATGAAGTTGTGGTAGTGTAGTGGCCGAGCGGTTAAGATCACCGAATTCAAACTCTGGTGTGTCTGATCAGCAGAGTGTGGGTTCGAATCCCAAGCCGTGACACTTGTGTCCTTAAGCAAGACACTTAACCATTGCTTCGTCCTTCGGATGGGACGTAAAGCCGTTGGTCCCATGTGTTGTGTAACGCATGTAAAAGAACCCAGTGCACTTATCGAAAAGAGAAGGGGTTCGCCCCGTGTTCCTGGCTGTGGCTGCTGTATGCGCCGTAGCACCTTGTAAACCATTATAAGGTGCTAACTAATTGGGTCTCAAAATTCATCACTGCAATAACCTATCTTTCTGAAAGTTTGTATACTCAGCGCCTTGAGTACCTTGTTTGGTAGATACGTGCGCTATATAAGACTTTGTTATTATTATTATTATTATTAAGTAAAATCAAGATGGCCACATCGTGATAAAGGTCTCTAAGACGTAAGGTTCCTTACCTGCAAAGTGTCTTCCATCATCTGAGCTTTATCTTCCTCTCCAATCAGTTTATTACGTACTGCCGTGTTGATCACCTTGATCTTTTCAAATTCCTCATCAACCACACCAAGCTGGGTATCTACCTTAATCATCTCACGCTTTATACGTTCAACGTTTTTACCATCGGCCACTTTCTGTCTGGAACTGATGATACAAAAAGGACAGAGAAGATTGAGTAAGGGAATAAAAGTGTAGTGACGAGTTCTTAAACGGTCGTTTAAAACCAGAAGACAATCTGCCTCTTGTTTCCTTTGCGATTTGGCGAAGTTTGCAAACTTTCAAAGTTTTTTTGCGAAACTGACTTGTGTGCATCAGCTGGTGTGAATCGCGTTTACACACACATTACACAATGTTACTCATAGCTATGAAATGCTGATATGAGCGCCATATAAGATGCCACCATTATTATTACTAATAATATTTTTAAAAGAAACTCATTGTCTTAATGATGACAAAAGTGATAAAGCTTAATTCATCTTACCAATCTTTAAGATTTTGCTCCGTATCTTCAATCTCCATGGACATTTGTCGACATCGTTGTTGTCTTCCTCGAAGCTCGGCAAGTTTCCTCTTGGATTCACTCTCAAGGTCATCAACTTCTTTGTTTTGTTGATTTCTCTGTAACAATTTAATAATAATAATATTTTAGAGAAAAGTGAAGAAAAAAAAAAAAATAATAATAATGGTTATCTAGGCTTGCATTGCCTTCCATGCATGCCTCAAACTGTTATTTGGAAAACAAAACAAAAACATCTACACCATGCCATCAAGCCTAACCATCTCTTTCTAAAGATTCTAAAACCATTTGATTAGATAACATTTAAAAATAGATCCCGGAAACAATCTTAATGATTTTGATATTTTGCTGAGAATTTTTTTAGGATGAAATCGTAAAGAATCTTTCTGTGTTTTATGTTCATGTTTGGTTTGCTTGTCTGTGATAAATTTATTTAATTACAATAACAATTAACAAAAATAAAAATCATTTTAATATTTAATGAAAATGGTCAAATAAAGAAACCAAAACTTTTTGGAAAATAAAATCTGAGTTGTTTTCATAAAGAGATCAAGGAATGACAAAAAGTGTCAAAGGAATGACAAAAATTGTTTGCCCAAATTAGTGTTAATAGACTTTAGGTTGTGCAATTTTAAATTGACCTGTGAGATAAGAGTAAAGGAATTGTATTTACCGTTCTTTCTATCTGGCTCGTTAACTGGAAGTTATGGTCTGCCAGTTTGCGATGATGGAACTCTGATTCAATTATCTTCTCTTGAATGACTTTCACTTTCTTAGATTGAATCTTTTCCGCTACTTTCGCGTTCTCGCACTTAGTCACTGCAAATAAAACACAATAATGACTTAATAAAGAAAGGATTCTACAATGATTATACAGATGGGTGTTTTACTCATACGGTAGTCAAATCTTTTTTTGAGAAGTGTCATTATTACCAAAAGATTAAACACCAAAGAAGGAGTATTCAATTTACTTTGGGAAAAAGTAAAAGTCCGAGCCAACATGGCTCATCAGGCCAGTGTTTATATCCAGTTTCATTGGCATTAAATGCATGAGAGTATTTCTATGCCCCCTGGACAGGATGCCAGTCCATCGCAGGTTTAGTACGGTCCTGAGTTCTTGAAAAAAAAAACCCAGGCATATTACTCCGGTGGGATTCAGGCCCACAACCTCTTCAATTCTAGAGCAGTGTCTCACCAACTAGACCACCGAGATTACCCCATAGCTAGATGCAGTTCGCATCCTATATTTTAGTAGCAGTCACCGCAACTACATGTAGTTGTCTAGGGAAACCAAAAACCATATCTGAAGTGGCGGCTACAGCAATGGCAATGACTGTTGCGGCTACAGCAATGGCAATGACTGTTGCGGCTACAGCAATGGCAATGACTGTTGCTAAGGTTAGCCTTTACTTCCATGCATGATGACACAGCGATGTAGCCATAGTCAGAGCGTTAGCCACCAAATCAGATAAAGCTTAAGATACTTACAAAGTACAATCTTCTCTTCGGCATTCTCTCGTAGTTTCACTCTAAGACTATTGCATTGATGAGAATATGACATATGAAGAGCTTTTGTCTCTTCCAGCTCCGTACTGTCGATACAAAGAGAAATAACATCAGCATTCGCTCAATTGACCGTTGCACTGGTAACCATCATTGATGAAACCTTGCGTGCGAGAGAGTTGTGCGCAGCAAACATATATATAAGCCTTCACGTTGCCACTGTTTGTTGGTGGTCAATGTCATGTGCAATCCATCTATATCAAGTAATGACCACTTACACAACGCACAGCTGCACTTACACAATTCTAAAATGTCCCCAAAAATGTCCCCCATTTTGTACGCAAAGAAATTCACATTCCAAATGATGGAAATTATAGGCTTGCATTTAACAGATGTGCGTTTGCATTTGCAAGGGTCAACAGAAATCAATATTGTTCAATGAATTCCTTGACTAGAGCACAAACAGCGCCCCCAATGCCGCCAACTGAGGCGCTTGATTGGCTGAGAGTAGTGTTTGTCACAAACACGGTTGCACAACTCCATTATTATGGTACGGTGGTACAACGGATCGACATTGTTGCATCAAGAAATCATGAAAAAAAAGCTGGGTTTCATTGATGCAATAGCACTCTTGGGTTTTGGGTTAGGCTCCGTCATATATCAAGAAAACGTGTGATTTTATTGCGGGGCTTCAATCAGCACTGATCACATGCCCAAGCCAGTTCGAAAAATAAGTTCTCCTACATGTTTTTAAAAAAAGTTTGGGTAGAGAGGATGTCATTGAGTAGTTTCTGTCTGAATTACTTTGTTATAAGTGCTGACTATTTCTACTTAGGACCGAACATAGCTCCACTAGTACCTGATTTCTTGTAGTGCGTCTCGAACAGCTTCAAGTTCTCGTTTAATGTGAGCGCGCTCCATGTCTGCCTTCCCATGAGCCTCGGCAGACTTATCTTCGGTTCTCTTCAGCTTCTCGTAAGTTTGGTTCAGCATCTCAGTTGTCTGTGGTGTCATTAGTAATAATAGTGGGAGGGGTGTAAATAAAAAAGTTTAATTAATCGTAAAGAGCAATAGGATAAACCAATACATTGACTCTGTTATTGTAAAGGAGTGTGTAGACTCAAACAATATAGTGCATAAACCGTTTTGAGGCTTTGCATGGTGAGATTGAACATTTGAATTCATACAAAACTTCTCTTTACAAAAAACACTGTATTTCAGAACCAATTTGCTTTGTCATGACACTTCCACAATTAGAAGGATAGTACTGACCTGACACTTCCACAATTAGAAGGATAGTACTGACCTGACACTTCCACAATTAGAAGGATAGTACTGACCTGACACTTCCACAATTAGAAGGATAGTACTGACCTGAACCTGGGCTTCATCAATCCTCTTCATAGCATCTCTCTCAAGCTCTAGTTTCTCTTCAACCAAAGGACTGAACAAAGAATAGAATAAAACATCGTGAGGAAAGATTATTCCATTTCATACGTTGCCAATAGACCTTATGCATTGACGTCATCCAGCCGACATCTTAGAGGTAAAACGATGATAGAACAATTAAAATGCACAGATTTGTACATGCAGCACACAGGGCCCAATTTAATAGCGCTGCTAAGCACAAATATTTGTTCAGCATAAAACTTCTTCCTTGATGAAAACAGGATTACCAACCGAATTTCCACGTGATTTTCAGGACAAGCAAACAACAGCTGAATACCAGTAACAAGCAGTATGCAACAAATGGAAATTTGGTTGGTAATCCTGTTTTTATCAAAGAAGAAATTTCATGCTAAGCAAATTTGTCTGCTTAGTAGCTCTATGAAATTGAGCCCTGGTTTGGCCAATGAACGGCTGCTTTTTGACCTCTATGGGAGGCAATGGGAACTGTTGGAAGCATTTGCCCGCACAATGACACCCCTACTGTGGCTGACAGCACAACATCACTGCTTAGTTAATTACTAATTAAATATTCGATCAAACATTTCATTTTCTGTATAGTCTATACTCAAACCAATGCAAACAAATAGAACAAATTGTACTTGTCCGTAGACTTCATATAACCTGTTCAGCTGAGTGAATACTTTTATATCATTGTGGGCTAATAACCATCTTTTCGTGAACCTATGGGCGTAATGCACAGAACGAAAGTCAGCTGTCCCAAGACGGTGTGAACGCTGGGAGAAATTGGCGTTCGAGTAGCTCCGGTCAGGGGCTCACTTGGATGAGCACACTGGGGTCGACCTGAGAAACGCACCTAATATGAAAATTTATGTTTAGCAGAAATGAGCAGGATACCAGTCACAAATTGTACATGTGACATGGTAATTTGGTTGGTAACCCTGTTCTGTTAAGCATATGTTGTGCTTAGCTACTTTTTGTGCTTAAGCAGCTCTATGAAATTGGGCCCTAGCCTTCTCCCTACTCAACAGCAATGACAGCGTGGTTGCATACAAGCAATGTGTAGAATAACTGTATTACATTCAAATTACCAACCAGTGTTTCTGTACGAAGGCGATGTCTTCCATCAGTCTGGCATTCATGACCTCAGCAGTCTCCACCTGAGTCTGGACTCTCGCCTTCTGACGTGAACGATACGCACAGTGCCACTTCAACTCGGCAATATCTGTTGCACATGCTTCATGCTCTGTAGAGAAACAAACCCAAATGTGTTGATACATGCATAGGCTGAATATGCACAAACATACTCAAGATTGAGAGATTTATTTGAGAAAAAAATATTGTACTTGGGCTGGTACTCTGGCTTTACATCCCAAAGCAATAACGGTTCAATGTCTTGCTCAAAGTGCCACAACTGGGACAAGAACCAACACTCTTGCTACAGAAACACAAGTGCTTCTAACCGCTCAACCCGATGCCACTTTAAATGAATCAAGCTGGACCTTGCGGTTTCTATATCGTAGACTGAATCTGTCTTCAAGGAATCTTACCTTTCTGAACTTCTCTTGGGAGTTCGTACATTCTCCTTGCTGCAAGTTTATCTATCTTAGCTTGAAGCCATTTAACCCTCTTACATTCCTTGTCGTAAAGTGATTGTGCATCATAACGATCCGTCTCCAGTCTTCCGAGGAGGACCATGACTTCATCAATGATCTCCTCAGCTCCAAGATGAGGAATTTCATCTTCGATATCTCTCGCTGCAATATCAGCCAGAAAGGATTTTTCAGCAGCTGAGTAAAAAACAACAAAGAAATAATAATAATAATAATAATAATAATAATAATAATAACCGTATTTATAACGAGCCTTTTGCCAAAGGATACAAAGCGCCAGGTATTATTACTGCAAGGAGTGGGGGCGATTTCTGAGATAATATAAGACCTAATCCTTAAGCACAATGTAATGGTTTACAAGGTGCTGTGGCGCAATATGCTGCCAATCCAGCCAGGAACACCGGGGCGAACCCCTTCTCTTTTCGACAAGTGCACTGGGTTATTTTACATGCGTTTAAACAACACATGGGACCAACGGCTTTATGTCCCATCCGAAGGACGAAGCAATGGTTATGTGTCTTGCTTAAGGACACAGGTGTCACGGCTGGGGATTCGAACCCACACTCTGCTGATCAGAAACACCAGAGTTTGAATAATAAGACATGCAAGCCCTGGCATCTAGAAAACTGTTTAGTGCAATGAGACCTTGGAAGAAAAAAAGGAAACGCCTGATTGAAAAGGTAATGATCGAAAAGAAACTTCTATCCCCTTAAGCTGTCATCCTGGCAGATGGAATCGCAAGCAAATGGGTATTACTTGAGCATAACTAACGCACCAGATTGTATAGTGATACAAAATAAATTCTTAATTATTAGAACAAATTTTGCTTTAAAAGAAAGGTACCTTTGGGCATGACTGCACCCATTCCCTGTACAGAAAGCTGTTGAGTTCTAGTGCTAGCAGCTGTCAATGCCTTTGAACTACGAGGAGAACGTATAGTTGAGGAGTGTTCATTTAGGCTGCTGCTTACGTCATCTGGTCTTCCAGACAGTGCAGAGTCCGAGACAAACCTCAGATGCTTGCGTCCTGAAGAATGGAAGTTCAAAACATGAACATTTCATTAAAACAATATTGCTCGACAGGAAAATCAAGTTCATTAATATAGACATAAAAGGTAGTTAAAAGAGGTATGACAGAGATGTACACACCAGAGAAAACTCATTTTTTGTTTTTTAAATTAATTTTTGTTGAGGTGAACATTGTTACTAGAGCGGATTTTAACCTGTGTCCTCTGGTCTCCCTATTTTTGACAATATGGCTATTCAGGGTGCCAGTCAGAAACCATCGTAGCCAGGAATCACACCAATGTTTTTATATGTGATGTACCAAATTTCCCTTGTGGCTTTTTGCTAAAATATAATAAAAAAGTAATTGGAAGAAAGTTTTCACAAATGGAAACAATATCTACTTAAAATCATCATGTCAGTGAGAAAAACTAACACGCTAGTTTTTAATTGTCAAAATATTGTGTCTTGCTTTAAGTGGTCTGAATGCACAAAAAACAAATGTGCCGAGTACAACGCTTTTGAACAGAACATTTTCATACAAGATAACAAAACATTTGCAAAGAACGAGATACACAATTTCTTTTCAAAAACGAGATACAACAATTTTGCGCTGACGTGAAAGCATGTGGGTTTGAGGAGTTTAAAGTGGCTGATGGTATATTGCTCAAGTGAATTTTGCTGTCCAATACCTGGGAAAATATCTGTCTCAAGTTGATGGCATTTTTTTAAATGAGTTTTCTAAAGACTCACCAGGAGAACCTTCTGTCAGTCTGCTCGTTGAATCCTCAATTATACTCGATGATCTTGAGCTGACTACACTAGCTGCTACCGTTGACGAACGCCTGCTGTATATCTCAAGTTCAACCTCTCGACTCCACATCTCAATGCGATCTTGAAGCTTGTGGAGATGCTCGATAGCCTTGTCTATACTGGTGGAGGCGGGCTTGCGGAAGAACAGGGCACGACGTCTGAAGATCTTGTCATGAATGCGTGGCCATCCTTCAGGAATGGAGTAGGGTTTGCCTAGGGTGTTAAAAATTGGTTATGTAAGTCGGATAAGGTTCTGAAAATTAATCTGAATTATGTAATAATAGTACTAACACTAATAGTGGCTTTTTACATAGCGTGCATATCCATCGCCAAGGCGCTTTAACATAAATAGTATTTTGAGACCCACTCCTTGTACATGTACATAGCACCATGCACAAAATGCTAAATTTGGTATTATTAGTTAAAAGAAAAATAATGATAAATAAAAATTCTCTCTTATTCGTTTATTTTGGGTGGGGGGTAAAACAAAAACGGATTTCGCATAAAAACGGAGAAGAAAAATCCCTGTATTGACCCAATTCACCTGACGTCATCATCAGAACAATTTTGGATGCGCCAAACTGGTGGGCAATGCCACTGTGCGTTATTCAGTGAAGGGCACATTTTAGGCGCCGCGGTTACACATAAACCTATTGCCCACCAACATGGTGAGCGTGGCACAGTTGCCGGGTGTGACGTGCATGCAAGGGGTCAATACCTTCATTTCTTGCTTCTTGTACTCCCTCTGCATCAGGTGATGCTCTCTCTTCATCAATGCCTGAGTCATCGGCAGTCTGATCCTGAGCTAGAGACCGTTGCCGCCTGCTACGTTCTCCTCTCCTGCCTGGTATGGATAAGAAACACAAAACATAATCAGAATCAGTATAGATACCACAGAGATGAGACAGGCTGCTGAAAAAAAAACTGAACTGAGAGAAAAAACGCAAAGCGAGCAAAAGCTCGCAAGAGCGAAGCCTGCAAAAAAAACATTTACTTTTGGTTTTAAATGCCCTACTCTGCAATGTGGGGCATTCTGAACGGTACCCAAGGTTTGCTCATCTAGAGGTTGCTATACAAAAGCTTGCCCCAAACCTTTTCTGACATAGCAACTGTCTCTATAGTCTGAGGAATTCAAATGTAAGCGGTACATTGTGACTAAGCAAGTCATTGTGTTGTACCTGACATTATTCAAATCAAACTCGCAAATAATAAAAATACAAAAGCATTTGTACGCACTCTTTCTGTTTCAAAGGCCCTGGTCAAGATCAAGATTAAGAAGAAAAGAACAAATTGTCACCTTTCAATGAAGACTGAATATGTTCACTTGGCACCGGTGAATAATTGATACCAGTTACATCTGTAGTGGCGCTGAGTTTGGAGCCTGTCCTTGGTTGAGTGATGAACGCTTTGCTCTTTTTCTGATCTTGTTCCGCTTTAGATCCTGCATCAATTCTTACATGGACTGGAGCTGATGCAGAGACATCGCTCATTGCACTCCCTGACGATGCCATCTTAGTTTCTGCTGTCTTATCTCGTCTTGCAACTCGCTAAGATGCTTCCTGCAACAGTTTGTCAAAACATCCACAAAATATAATTTGAAACAAACAATCGAACCAAAACTTCTTATCTTGGTACTGCCAGGGTGAAATTCCTGTATTTTTTATTTTTTGGTCTCGAATAATAAGAATAAGGTACCTTTATTAATATTAAAAGAAAAAAAAATGTTTCATTATGTTATTTGTGTATCCAAGTGTTTTTTTACAGACACTGGACACTATTGATAATTGTCAAAGACCAGTCTTCTCACTCGGTGTATCTAAACATATGCATAAAATAACAAACCTGTGAAAATTTGAGCTCAATCAGTCGTTGAAGTTGTGAGATATTAACAAAAGACAAAATTGCTTTGTTGCGCAAGTTGTGTGCTTTCATATGCTTGATTTGGAGACCTCAACTTCTAAATCTGAGGTCTCAAAATCAAATTTGTGGAAAATTACTTCTTTCTCGAAAACTACGTTACTTCAGATTCAGAGGAAGCCGTTTCTCACAATGTTTTATACTATCAACCTCTCCCCATTACTCGTAACCAAGCAAGGTTTTATGCTAATTAATTATTTTGAGTAATTGAGAATTAAAAGCAGAAATATATAAATGGTCTGATTCTCCTTTCTGTGATGAAAAACTAACATTGAATAAGAATGTTGGCGTGGGACCAAACTAACAACATTGGTAACATTCACGGTTTAATTTGGAACTGGTACGTACCCACAAAAGTCACTGCGCATATTCAGTGCTGGCCATTCCATCTTTATACAACATTGTTATGATTATTATTATTATTTATACTAATACCACTATACTATTATTATTAGGTTTATTATTTACTTTAAACATTTTTTAAAAGGTGCCGCTTGGCAAAATATGCTAGCACTTCCCTTCTGAATTGAAGTTAAAATAAATTAAACAATTTAAGTAAAAAAGTAGAAAGCTGGAGCTGGCAACACCTCAAATATACCATCTTATTTTAAAAATCATTGTCAACCAAGGACAATTTTGACCATATCCTGCCACCAATTTTGTCATTAATCTAATCATCTAACTAGTACATTCAAAATGTAAAATGAGATATGGATGGGGATGATAATTGATATTGATAATTGAAGATGCCACCCTTTTTGTATTGTAAAACTTAGTGAATAACAACTCAGTGGTGGCAGGATACCGACAATGAGACATTTATTGAAAACCTGTTTCTAGAATCTAGGTGTATGTACGTCCAAGAAGCAGAGAGAGAGCCTAGCATAAATACAGACACTAAATTATATCAAAAAATGGACCACGGACGACCAGTCAACATAACGGATTTGTTTGTTGTCATAAAAAATGTTTTACAACCCATCATTTCATTTTCAATTCATAAAGACATAAAAGTTTTATTTCCTTCCTCCACCATGTTTTATGAAGCAAAACATTCGTCTAGAACTTAATTACAAACTTTCCTGAATCCCCCAATATTGGTGTACTAGAACTATAAGCCGATAAGAACACTTACAAGCTTTTTTAACGTCCCAAACTCTTGCGTACCGTGTGACATTTTAACTTCCTTACAGTCATTTTGCAGAGCAGAAGATTGTGTAGGTCGCCATAATCCGCTTCTTGTTTCCAGGTGACGGAAAATCCCGACAATTGCCGAAACAGCAGTCGGTTAACGAGCATAATGTACTGCAAAGGTCGTTGAACTGTTTTTGGATTCAACCATTTTTTACAGGGGCATCATTAATATCATAATTCTTATATTTATTTGTTCTCACAAAATTTAACTTACAGTGAGATAAACAAAACATGGGCGTACTGAGATATATATTTTGTAGTTTAATTTAACCTTCAAATCAGAAAATAATTGATAAATCAAAAGTAAACAACCATTTTATGGTAGAAATCTACCCCATTACGCTAGTAAAGTTACTTCAGTTTGTTTCGTACAAAATGGCGGAAAAGACTATGTGACCGTGTAGAAAATGGTATGAAGAATTTAATATTTTTCTCCTTTATGAGCACAAATCGGTCCCCGATTCAACGAGGAAAGAATCATGAAAGAAAAACACAGACGTCGGAAGGGTAGGACGTGGGCTGATGCAGCTAAAACGGTAAGTATTTTTGTTCTGAATAAACGGTAATGATGTCACATAGCAGTTTATTTGGGATGATTTGCATGGCAGTCTATGCATGCTGCAAACACACTGCAATGCAGTGCACTGTCATAAAACCTGTGGCAAGCAGGCCAAAACAAATGCCAAACTGGTGATATGGATCTCTATTTATTCAAACCCAGTATAATATTTCGAAAATATAGTGGTGCATAAATATACATCCAACGACTTGATTGTATTTGCAATATAATTGATATCATTTAATTTATTTTTTATAATTAAAATCATAAAATAAGAATTTTGTTAAAATTAAAAATTTAAATTAAAAATAAAAAAAAATAAAAAAATAAATTTTTTCAAAATGATTGTTAGGGCCTACTTGTGTTTCTGATTGTTAGGGATGCTTAACCGACTGCCCCCTTTTCAGTTCACTCGTTCGCTGTTAAACCAAACCCCCAACAGTTTCTTATGTTTATTGAAATATTATTAGTTGTCTTGCTTCTGATCTTGTATGTATAAATTTTGTAAATATGATTACCAAATTAATTTTGGTCATAATGAGTGAAACACTGAAATGAAAGCTAAGTATCCTTTAATTTAAACTTAAATCATATTTTGCAACTTCTTTAGAATTAAATCATATTTAAAAACTGAAGAAAAAAACCTAAAGCCATAACATGAAGTCAGAATGCTGGCAGTGAGTAGGGCAAAATTTCTTGATCTTAAAGCATTTGTTCATCATAAACGTCAACGATTATTTGTCTTCCTTTATCATTTTGTACATGAGATGTATGACATAATTATGACTTTTATATTCATCCAAGTTTGTGGTTTTGTTTGTCTTTGTTTATGTAGGTGTTGGAGAGACAGACAAATACACCCATGAGCTCCAAAGAGATTTTAAAGAACATCCAAAAGTCAAACCTGAAGGACATAAGGTAAATATTAAATATAGTGAGAGGAATACATCCCTAATTTTCATCAGAAGTTGTTGCTTTTTTGGCTCTGGTAAAAAAATTTCAACAAAAAACCCTAGACTCATCAACAAAAACAGTCTCACTCAAGGAGAATGGAGTTATACATAGTTGCATAAATGTGCAAATTTAGTTCCTGGTGGACGGCCGTATTTCCCTCCCCAGGAGACAAAAAGAATAGGAAAATACATCCGCCAAATCAATGTCAATCAATGTTTGTTTTATTTGTGGACTTATATTGCTTGAAAGTCGTCTGTCCCTCACATTCAAATTGTGTCTCCTTACCATGAGTTGCAATGTGGAATCATTAGGTGAGGTTTCAGAAACACAGTGTAAAATGTCTTTTGAGTAGTGTTGGTTTTGAAAAAGAACTGGGCCCAATTTCATGGCTCTGCTTACCGCCGAATTCTGCGCTTACGATCACGATTCCCCGCTAATACGTGCAAGCGCCGAATTTCTGCGCTAGCCTTGTAAGTGTTGAATGCCTAATAAAGTGGAGTACGCACGTGCAGAAGCAAAAATTTGCCGCTAGGTCGTGAAATACGCTTGCCGTAAGCACAGAGTTCTCTGCTTCCGTAAGCGCCGATTCTGTGCTTACGGTAAGCAGAGCCATGAAATTGGGCCCAGGTGGTTCTCCTGAAGACGATCAGAGCATGCTGATCTAAACTTCGGATGGGACATAAAGCTGTAGGTCCCATGTGTTGTTATAAAAACTATCAACGCACGTGAAAGACCCCAGTACACAGTTTGTCACAAAGAGAAGGAGTTCGCCCCGATGTGTTTGGCGATTAAGGCACTGCACTAGAAAGGAAGAAAGAAAAAAAAGAAACATTGAGTATCAACCACCAGTTTTTTTCAGAAAAGCACTACTCAAAAGAGTTGGAACCGCAAACCTCACGTAATTATATTTCCACCATGCAAAAGTTTCAAATCCAACTCAATGTGTAATCGTTGAGCTAATCCAACCATTGTGTTCTTGTTTGACTCCCCTTGCATGACATTAACGTCACCTTCTCACGCTCTGTAATGGAATGTTCCTCCCTGAAGAAGGTAAGAGACAGGACTGGCATGAAGCTTTCTTGGTGTGTTTTCCCTGCATGTTGTGTGATAATGCTCACTGTTATAACACTTTGCATTTTGGTCACTTACTAAACTATTGTGTGTTCTGAAAGGGAAGGTATACCTTCATCGTAACATCAAACTTATGCATCATGACATTTGCAAAAGTTTAAAAGATTTTAAGTTGGAATCCTCCCTTGTAAATTTGTGATGATTACTAACTCACTTTATCTTTTGGACAAAACTTAACGTGTCTTTATATAGAAGTTATGCATGCAGTGTACATGCGAAATACATATCTAGCACCAAGTGAAAGACACTCACAAACAATATATGTGTCTTCTTAGTTAGATGAGGTTCACGGTAGCACCATGTGTAAATCTCTTTTTAGTATCCTTGGTTTTGGACAACTCAACGTTCCAATCAGTATACTCTGATTGGCATTGTCTTCATTCTCCTTAAAACTATCAGAGCATTCTGATCGAAACATTGAGTTGTCAAACCAATGGTTCTTTGTTCACATTGTGCTACCGCAAACCTCACCTATTAATACTCCCACCTTTCAAAGTTTCCAATCCTACTTTGTCTTCTGCACGCTGTTAACCTTGCATGGATTGCTGTGTCTTTTGGGGAATTTGTCCTTAACCTTTACAATAACTAGCCAGCAGGACCACAGGCTTCCAAATAACCCATGGCACCCACAGCTATTGCTGTGGTGCCCTGTAAAGGCCCGGTCCCACTGCAGTGATAACGACGCAAAGAGAACGCATTCCATTGGTTGAATGAGCGTGTGCGTGTTCTGCGTGGAGCAATTTGACCAATAGAATGCGTTCTCTTTGCGTCGTTGTCGTTATTGTTGCGGTGGGATCGGACCATAAGTCTGGAATTCCACGGAGGCCACGAGGGCCATTGCCTCTAGTGCCCTGGTTTTGACCTTTGTGCCCCTTTAGAAATTTCCCATAGACTTTATGATTTTCCCAAAAGGAAGTGCCCTTTTCAGAAATGAAAATGACATTGCCCTCTCAAAGATGAAATACCAGGACTGACCCTGTGCTTCGAGGTTCCAGTACAAATTAACATTGAAGTGACCTTTTACCAGAGGGAACTTGCTGTGCCCCTTCTAGAGCGAGTTCAAGTCTTGTGAGCAGTTAGCATTTAATTTTACTAGCCCACCAGCTCGGGCTAGTCCATAACTTTATGGAGACACTTTTCATCATTCAACTATCCAGTAGACCACTCAGAGAGACCTTTGACTTGTCCTCAGGTGGTTTAACTGGCATTTGTCTAGCGGAGCACTGTTCAGGGAGAATGCTGTAACTTAACAATGCAATGGTTTTGTTATTGAGATAGAGTGACACTAACCATTAACAATTCACATCAGCCCCAGGAGTAGGTGGCAACAGCCCCTAGTGGCAGTTGATTTGGGTCGATTGCCCAAATTAGTTAAGTGTAGGCCGCACTTCTTAGTGGCCTGCTACCTATTGGCCTTGTGATGTCCGGCGATAGCTCACAACACAAATTGTTATGAATATTCACTTTAACATTTTCAATTTCTGTCTATTTAAGTTACTCGTAAAGCAATATAATCACACAATCATAGCCCAATGAATTATGACACTGAATGATGCATTGAGGGAACAAAATACTTGATTATTGATGAAGTAGTAATTTTGTTTTTGTTTACAGTGGTATCGTACCTTCAGCCTGCCTTAACGCTGTTCTTCATGGCGGTTCACGAGGACCAGATGGAATGTTCTACAAAGTTGGAGATATGATGGGAGTTTATGGATTAAGGGTGAGAATTCTTGAGTATTTTAATAATAATAGTTATAATAATAATAATTAAAACTTAGAAAGCGCCATCTATCTAAGACTAAACTTATTCCGAGGCGCATAAAAACAAAACAAAAACAGAGAGAGTAACAAAAAAAGAATACAAATTAGCTTAGCTTAGAAAGAAAAAAAAGGCATGTTGAACAAAAAAAGTTGAATTGCATTAACAGGTTGGCAAAAATAAATGGTAAAAAACAAACAGAAAATCAATTATAAGAAATTTTTAATAGGTTGGTTTTTAGCAGTGTTTTGAAAATGTCCAGAGACGCTTGCAGTTTTATTCTCTGTTGTGATTCTTTACGTTTCACAAATCTGGTTTTAATTCTAAGAAATCATGAACAAACTGAGGTAGATACTGAACCAGATCTGATATTTTGATATTTTACAAACCTGAAATATTTGTCCCCGGACAGAGTCACTTGCCAGATGAAGTCAAACTAATGCTGGAATTCAGAGTGGATGACAGTGTAGACACGTCTGGGACCCAGGATGCAGCTGAGAATGCAGGTACAGAAATAGGCATCTCCAAGCCTGGCGCCAAGAAAATGCGTAAGTTGCATTTAAGTTATTACAGCTTATCTAAGCCCTGTGCCAAATTTCATAGAGCTGCTCAAGCACAAGAAGAAGCCAAGTACAACAAAATAATGCCTAACAGAATAAGGTTACCAGCTAAAATACCATCTTACATGTATTGTCTGTGGCTGGTGTCCTGCCTAATTTTGCTAAGCAGAAATTGCTTGGGCAGTAGTTTCTGCTTAAGCAACTCTATAAAATTGGCTCTGTATCAATGCATTGTTCGTTTGTATCTTTATTATATGGCAGCTTTTGTAAAGCACTCCGGTCTTAGTGGGCGCTATAAAAATAACAGTATGTATATTTTCTCAGTTTGTGTTATTCTTTCTTTTACCACGAGCAGTGTGCTATCTCCCAGAGAAGGCTCATAATAGTGTCCCAGCCCTGCGCCATTTTACCCTGTCATCTGCCTCTTCAAGTAGCGCTATAGCTGGTCACGCCCCAATGAGAGCAGTCTCAGAAGCAGAAGATCATCATCATCATCATCATCACCGTGCTAAAGGCCTTAAAGCTACCTCTCAGATGCATAGTCCAACCAAGCTCAAGTTCACGTTGCACCACAAACATCGCCGGAAGCAACAGATCGTACCTAGGATTATTCTAAAGCCGCTCAAGTCCCCGCCAGGAAAAGAACCAAACTATGCTGGTAAGATTTTTATTTACTTTATTTATTTGTTAAACACCCAACAGCACAAATTAGCACCAATAGCAGGATGAATAGAAAACAAGAAGAAATATTAGGAAAACTAACGCAATTAGGTAGGTACTGAAAACCTAATCCACATACAAGACTCTGGTCCACAGAGGTGAAAAGCAGAGAAAGAAACCAAGGGGCTGAGAAAGATTAAAGGAATGTTAGCCCAATGACCAGGGCACTAATGTAAAGCGCATTGATAAGTTATTCTAAAATGCACTGTATTATATCTCATTAAAGTTCAAGTGACGCTCGAAGCGATTTGCTAACAGCGCCCTCCCACAAATTGTTAACTTTGTAAATAATGTGTAATTACATAATTTTTCAGTAATTGTCTTTTGGGTCTTTTCCAGCTGAAGTAATTGATTTAACGCCATCTCCGAGTGACAATGAAATGGAGCAACAATCGCTCCCTGATGACACTGACAATGACACCGACACTACCAAAGATGATAACTCTGAGAACATCCAGGGACTTAGTGATAATCACTCCAGTAGCAGACAGTCCACAGAGAATACCAACGCTGCCGATACTCAACCAAGTGTGTCTACTAATCCACTCGGATTAAAAGATAATCCCACTACTCATAATCCTACGAACATCGGAGATTCATTTGTTGGGAGTGTGACGACGAGAAGCCAAATTACAAGGGATGATAAAACTAGTTCGCCTTCTTTGTCCAACAAGTCTGAGCCTCCACCAGCTAGTCGGGTGTCTCAGAGAATCAGCATGCGACAGGCTATGCCTCTACAGACCCAGACAAGGTCCCAGACCATGAGTAAGCTAATGGCTAATGTACCTGGATTCAGTGGCAAGGTAAATATTACTCGTTTTTGTTTCTTTTTAATTTTTTTTAATTTTAAAGTTCACAAATCAAACCATTGCGTGGGTAAACTGGTCGGACTCAAGTCTGGCAGGAGAAATTTACCCAAGTCTACTTGATAAAAAGTCGTTTGAGTGTGGACGTGAAAAGCATTCTATCTGAGTTTTCTTCATTTCAGATTATTGATGTTTGTTTTAAAGTTCTTTAAAGTTCACAAATCAAACCATTGCGTGGGTAAACTGGTCGGACTCAAGTCTGGCAGGAGAAATTTACCCAAGTCTACTTGATAAAAAGTCGTTTGAGTGTGGACGTGAAAAGCATTCTATCTGAGTTTTCTTCATTTCAGATTATTGATGTTTGTTTGTGTTTTCATTTTCAGCCGCGGAACAGGGAGAAGAAGTTTTCAGGTAAGAGATTTTAGTTTTTCCAGACAAGTTATTTAAGATACATTTGAATTTGACTAACTTTGTTATAAATCCATTCCTATTTAGACACATTTATTTACCCTTACTCGTCAATGTAAGGGTGAAAACAAGTTATTTTCTTTATCCCGGTGCAAACATAACATCTATTAAAACGTGGCGGTACCCACTGCTAACACATTGGATTCAGAATGTCTCTAGCTACTGGGCTAGCTCAGTGGTGTAGTGGCAAGAGATCTGCAAAGGTTGTTGGTTCGAGTCCCACCTGAGTTTGAATTTCTGTCACAGAACTTGTAAAAGTACTGAGTATACAGTGCAAAACGTGGAAGGGTAAAAACCAATTATATAAAAATGTTGTTGATATTTTTGGTCTGCAGTGATTTCTAAACTTCATCCTCCTAAGAAGATGAGCCTTCATGTTGACTTGGAAACGCCCGACTCCATTCTTGCAAATGTCAACCTCAAGGTAAGAAGCTACATTACAAACAAATTTGGTTTAATGTTTGCTAATAATGATAATAATAAGAAGAAGAATAAAGACTTGTAATGTGCACAAATCCATCCTGCTGGGTGTTCAAGGCGCAGTAAACCAAAAACAAATGAAAGAAAAACAGACACAACAAAATTAGTCCCTGAAACCTGTGACATAAGATAAGTTTTGAGAAGAGATTTGAATTTTGTGGTACAAAGACAAGATCTAAGATTAGTGGTAGAGAGTTCATGATGCGTGGCGCAGCTGAAGAAAAAGACCTGTCACCCCAGGAGCGTCGAGACTTGGGTTAAAAAAGGAGAAGCATGGAACTGTGTCTAAGATACATGAACAGAGTGTAAACTTGAAGTAGTTCTGAAATATAGGGGGAAATCCTTGCCGTAAAAAGCTTTGTGGACAATGAGCATCAGCTTGAAGAGAGGGAGCCAGTGAAGTTATTTCAAAACGGGGGCGACAGAACAGGATTTTCTAGACAGTGTCACGATGCTGCGTTGTTTTGGGAGCATTGAAGACGGGAAATCTGGTTATTAGTAGGCCTACATGGTTATCTATTTTAATACTTTATAAAACTTGATTGTTTGCAGGCTTTGATTAATAAACACACCTTCAATAGTTTACCTGCACACTACCAGTACAAGTTGTTAACTCTCCTACCTAGAGTCGATAGAGTTCATACCAACGACAACTTCATCAAGTAAGTAGTGCCATAATCTATCTTTAAAGGGAAGGTGTAAGTTTGTTAATCACTCTTAATTTTAATGGCAGTAAAAGGGTTGGGTGAGAAGCCTACACCAGCTTTTGATAGTATAAAGCATGTTCAGAAACATTTCAATAATGTAATGTGGTTACGTAAAAAGATATTAGTTTTTATGCCTAAACATTTGAACCTGAGAAGCTTTACTGCAGTAACTTTTCTCAGAATGTGTATTCCTTTTTTGGGATTAAGTTTCCTGCTTGGACATATTCGCTCTGAATTTTCAGCGGTATCTCAAAAACAGGACCACCTTTTGAAATGAAATTTTCACATAATAGTTTTATTGTACATACATGATCTACATTTATATATGACTCAATCAAACAGTTACAAAAACAAATTTTTATGAAGCAAAATGAACTTACTTCATCAGGATGTTCCCATCGGCTCTGGACAATGAGTTCTTTGCTCGGGCATGCAGCAAGTGGAGAGAGCGACTCTCTTCGGGAGAGTTTACCCCTGAATCTCAACAGAGACTTAGACAGGAGATGGATAAAGACAGAAACAAGTTGGACCCATGGAAGGTGAGAACTATTCTTGTCCGACTTAAAAGTTTGTTTTGAGACCAATTTAGAACTCACTCTGTGGCAGTGAAGTTAATAACGAGAAGTCCCCTTGGTCCATGAAGCGAGAGTAGTTGTCCTGGCCAATGTCCTACCCTTCCACCCAGGTATAAGCAGGGCCAAATTTCATAGAGCTGGTAAGCACAAAAATTTGCTTAGCATGAAATTTTTGCCTTGAAAAAAACAGGATTACCAACAAAATTTGCATGTGATTTTCAGGATAAGCAAACAAGAGCTGAATACCAGTAACAAGCAAACTGCAACAATTGGTTGGTACATTTGGTTGGTAATCCTGTTTTTATCAAGAAAGAAATTTCATGCTAAGGACATTTTTGTGCTAAGCAGCACAAATCTTGTCACAATCTATCTTATTTTACTTTTCAGGCCAAGCATTTTGAACCTTCTTGGGGTCAGTCCATGCTTGCCACTGCCCCTGAAATCCCAGAGTCCTTTGCAAGCATGGGGGTCATCCCTCCAGAGGAGAGAAAAGCTCCTGCCATGCACACAAGAAGTTCTGCACAGAGAAAAACATCATCTTCGAATGCCGTCAGCACTGTGTATCGGAACACTCGATCCGCGACATCTGGGGGACATCACCATTACCACAAGCTGGGGTATGATTCATCTTCAAGACATCACAGGGGCTTGTCTTCAAGAGAGAACAAGCGACTTCAGAAACATGAGAAAGAGAGAGAGCTTAAATATCGTTCCTCGTCGGAGCTCAAGAGTATTCCTAAAGAAGAGACATTAGCAAAGGACTCAAACTTGAGATCGGTTATTGCGGACATTAACGTCAAGCAATCTTCAAGTGGTGATGATTTATCATCAACACCAACAAACTTTTCCTGTAGTTCTCTCCTCTCCAGTATGGCCATGGAGAGTCAACGTCATCAGGTAGCTGCCAGCTTAGCAACTTTGTCATCTTCCAGCTTACCAATCATGCAGCACGCTGAGGCATCTCCTCTGAAGAGGCCTTCAGAGGGCAAAGTTGATGTTCCGGAGAAGCGACTTTGCAGGAACGATGACACTATTGAAGTATTAGAATCTTACGGTGAATCATCTAGGCCTTCGTCTAATCCGTCTTCCATGTCACTTCTTACAGCCATCTCGTGTTCCAATTCTCCACATTTGCAAATGTCCCAGTCAACCACTGAGAACACTCCAGATGCAAAGACCAAACTCCTGACGAGCGTCAAATCTCCAATGAATGTGGTCAAGCAGGGCCACCACACAAGAACACTGGCCCAGATCAAGGCTCAGACCCAGGCTCGAGTGCAAGCCCACGGGCAGACACGTACACTTGCGCAAATAAAAAAACAAACAACGGCAAAATTGTTAGCTCGATCTGTCGCACAGGCTGAAGCTCAGTCGCAAGCAAAGGTGACGGGTCATGTACCGACAATTCTTGGTCGACCGCGATCGCAACATTGGAACACTTTAAATGCAGTTAATCCAGTGTCTGCATTATCAACATCAGTTGCCTCCAGTAGCAGTGTCATACAGGCATCCTCTCAGGATATGGTCAAACAGCAACTACAAAACAATGTTTTACACGTGGCTGTGTCAAATCAACAAGTTGTTCAGACCATACCGTCGTTTTACATTAAGGCACAGCCTGGAAGCGGATCGGTCAGTGTTGTGTACGTGACTCAACCTGATGCGGTGACCCTGGTACCTGCTTCTGCCGCCGCTCTCCAACAAATGAACAATAAGAGCCCGAGTCCAGCAAAGCAAGTGCTGACCCCTCAGACGTCCTCCAGTCAAAAGGTTCTTCAAATGTTACCACAACCCACGGACTTACCCATCTCTAATGCTGCAAATTTTCCCCAACGTCCGAAGTCAATCAGCTCCATTTTGAATATGCGGAATGCGGAATCACAAAAAAACAATGCGTCGTTGACTAAGAAAGTCAAGAGTGAGGACGGGACGGGTAAAGTCCTCCCAAACGGTACCTGTTTGGGAGTCTCGAATGCAATCGAACCCTCGTTGAGTCAGTCCACCTCCAAAACGCAGTCCACAGAATTGAACTTCTCTGTGCTATCCGGAGGGAACACAGCTGCATTCCTAGAGAACAAGGTGAGCATTTCAGCTCATCAGCCGTTGCCGACAATGGTCCTTGGGGCGCAAGCCGTACCTGCAGACACGATCAAACTGTTGGCCAAGGGTAACGTCCAATTGGATCCCTTTTCATGTCGTCCGACACCAGGAGTTGTATTACAACGAGTGGACATGCCTGCCAATGGGCGGGAGAGTGGAGATAGTTTGGATGTTTCACCGGGCAAGTGCTCCTGTCGTCTGGGTGCTATGGTTATCTGCAAGGGGTGTGGGGCATTCTGTCATGATGATTGTATAAGTTCAACGAGCCTATGTATGGCTTGTGTTGTAAGGTAACTTCTATTGTAACCATTGCGGTAACGAGGTAGCTTTACTTTGATGGTTGTCAACGTCTAGCTCTCCATGCTAGCTTGGCAGTGTAACGTGTTGGTTTAAACAGCCCTGTTCATGAAATGTAAAACAGCTCTCCATGCTAGCTTGGCGGTGTAACGTGTTGGTTTAAACAGCCCTGTTCATGAAATGTAAAACACTCAAAATTATACAGAATAAAAACATTCATACCGAGTACATTCTCGGGCCTGGAATTTCATCTTTGAGAGGGCAAGGCCATTTTCATTTTGCAAAGGCCTTTTCTTCTGGAAAATCTTGATTAAAGTTTATGGGAAACTTTTGAGGCATGAAATAATTCCAGACACGAAGTCTACATACATTCCAAATTTACCATTTGGTTTTGATATGCAACTTTTCTTAAAGTTAATGCATCGAACAAAATTTCTAATAATTAGGATACTCTACAAATCCTAAATACATTTTACTGATAATTCGGCTGTATGAACGTTCAACAAACCTTGCATGCGACGCCATTTGAGTGGGGCTCCCTCGCCTGTTGTTCATTGGACAAACCTGTGAGCTCCTGCGTACAATTCTGCGCATTTCCATTGTTTTGTTATCATTTTATTGCGTCAATGCAAAAGGTGTATTATGACAGAGCAGCAGGAAATTTGACATTCAACTAAATTTAAAACTTAACAAGATAAAAAGAATGCTTAATTCTATGCACGGAGAGGTTTTTTTTGTAAATACCAAACTGCTTTGTGTAATACTGTAAATACACTACTTGTATAGTTGATAACGTTTACCATTTACTTAATCCTCAATAAACTTAAGGCACTGGACACCTTTGGTATTTGTTAAAGACCAGTGCTATTCCAACATAAACATAAAATTACAACCACATGAACATTTTTGCTCAATTGGGCATCAAGTTGCAATAGAATAATGTAAGACAAACCACCTAAGTTGTTGCACAAACTTGTATGCTTTCAGATGCTAGAGTAAGGCTCAAGGCCTGAAGTCATTCTCAGATTAAACAATTTTAGTGAGAAATTTACCTTTTTCTCTTTGAACATTTTAAGGGGCACCAAGGCCAAGAATTGGGAGGCAATTGCCTCCGGTGCCCTGTATTTCAGAGAGGTACCACACTGTTACATTCAGTTGGGCATACAACTCGCCCATTTAACACTATAAAATATTGGTGATGGGTAGAAAGTATTTTTTTAAGGTGGGTCCTTTTCGGTTGGTACAGAGCAAGGTATGATTATGAAAAAACATTTAAGATTTTTTTTCTTTACATGTTTGTTTTTATTTTTGATTCAAGCATTACTTTTTTTTGCTGAGTAAGTTTTTTGTGCTTACTACAAGCTCTATGATAGAGGAACAATCCGGGCCCATTATCGCACAGCTGCAACCTTGTACAGTACCTTGTTGGTTTTAATAGGTGGTTTAAGATTCTGTCACCACTCTTAGAGTAGGAATTCTTTGGACCCACTTGTCCCTTCTTGATCAACTAATCAGTCGCCAAACAAACTGCTAATAAATGAGGATCTAAACTTTTGTTTGAATGTTAATTCTTGTTAAGTTCTTAGTTTTTGATAAAAAATATCCACTACTGGTATCATGATAAATTATCAGTTTAATACCTAATTTAGTATTTATTTTCAATTGTTTCTTCCTTGTTTAAAACATAATATCCCGTTTCAACCATGTAAAACGCTGTGGAAGTTTACAATAGATAATTGTTTAAAATCAAATCAAAGTCATTTTGTGAAATAAAGTTTAGTACATGGCCCAATTTCATAAAGCCGTTTAGCAAAAAAAAAAACCGCTTGACAAATTTCTAAGCACAAAATTGAGTGGGGTGCCAGTCACAACAATGTAAACTCAATGTAATTTGGGCTGGTAACCCGTTTCTGTGCTTAGCCATTTTTGGTGCTAACAGGCTTTATGAAATTTGGCCCAAGCCTCTTATGTTATTATTTATTGCTATAAATGTCCTGAAGCATAGCATAAACCACCTGTTACTCGTTACATCAGTCGAGATTAGGAGGTTGACACTAACCGTCCTCTGTCTCAAGATCAGACTCGGGTCTCAAGACTGGTATGGTCTTTATCTTAACTTTCTGCGTAAACTTAAAAAACATAATATTTTAATTAATTTTCTTACAATCATGAACGAAAGTACCCAATGACATTGTGTAATCACACGATTGCAACCCGTTATTGTATTAATGTTTTAATTTGATGTACGCTAAAAATTTAAGATCATAAAAAATGTATCTTTCCCTCATTAAGAATATAATTAAAAAAATCATTTGTACAGCTATCACAGCTAGGAGGGACCCACATAATTGATCCTGAAGGGGACTTTTGATTGATTTGTTATTTTTTCAGCTACCGCAGCAGCTCAAAAGAAGTTATATTTCCTAACCTTGGGGTACGATACAAGATGTTCCACGATTTGGCCTGCATTTTTTTTTTTTTTTTTTTTTCTCCGAATTTTTGGGACCTTTAGAATTTTAAGCAAAATTGTTTATCAGTGTACCCTTTGTAAGCCCTGGAATTTCATCTGTGAGAGGACAGGGCCATTTATATTCTGCAAAGGGCACTTACATGGCCTTCGTGTAATTTCAGGCCTGCTTTCTTAAATGTGTATTGGAACTTTTCGAAGGGCACCACGGCAAAAACACAGGGCACCACGACACTTGGTTTGAGTGGTGTAGGTTATTTTGAGGCCTGTGTTTAATCGGAGGATTTCATAATAATGAATCATCGTGTGACATCAATTCAAAACTTTAATTGCACTTAGATTGAATGTTTATTCGATTGGAGAAACTTTGTGCCATGTTTGACATGAAAACAATTTAACTTTGGTCCTTGTATAGTATTTAACTAGTTTCATTTAAGATAATTTGTATAGTTATTACTACTGTGTATTTGATAATATCCATGGATAAAATGTTAAGGATTAATAAACTGTTCATAAATTTTGAAATATTTGTTATGCTGAAAAAATTCATCTGTCAAACAGTTGGTAACTGATTTTGTTTTCTCTTCTTTCAAGTTTAAAAGATTTTCTCCGTAAAAAAAGATGAGATAATGGAAGTCAAACAAAACTTGAAGCCTTTGCGAGGCTAGAGATTCTAGGTTGTGGTCCAAAGCATAGTTCCATTGTGTGTGTACTTTGGTGGCTCTACAGGGATATTTGTGCACAACATCTATAGGAGGTTCTTAAAGGCAGTGGACACTATTGGTAATTACTCAAAATAATTATTAGAATAAAACCTTACTTGGTAACAAGTAATGGGGAGAGGTTGATGGTATAAAACATTGTGAGAAACAGCTCCCTCTGAAGTAATGTAGTTTTCGAGAAAGCAGTAATTTTCCACGAATTTGATTTCGAGACCTCAGAATTACATTTTGAGGTCTCAAAATCAAGCATCTGAAAGCACACAACTTCGTGTGAGTGACAAGGGTGTTTTTTCCTTTCATTATTATCTTGAAACTTCGACGACCAATTGAGCTCAAATACTTCACAGGTTTGTTATTTTATGCATATGTTGAGATGCACCAAGTGAGAAGACTGGTCTTCGACAATTACCAATAGTGTCCACTGTCTTGAACTACATGCACAAAGAGAAACCAATTATATATAAGATTCAACTTGTTTCACACCCAAGACTGATACCTCCACCAAAATAATAAAAGAATGAGCTAAATAACAAAAAGTAAAACCAACAAAAGAAACAGGTAAAAGTTATTCAATTCATCCTTTTATTAAATGATGAACAAAGGAAACATAAAAATACCGATCAAAACTAAAGGAGTAAATGAAAATCTGTTTGATATATATCTGAGCTTAAGTCGTACCCCTTAAGGTAATCCCGCTGCTGCCGCTTCCCAGGTTGAATCAGAAACCTGGGTGTGATCCCTGGCTACATGACAGTTAACAGTTGTCTTGCTTCTGACTGGCACCCCTGACCAAAGATATAGGAAGACTGCCAACATAAGGCTCAGTTGGTACACCACCAGCACATTAATCTGAAGGTCATTGGTTCAAATCCTGCTCTCGTCAATATTTCTTTGTTCAACCCAAATTCTTCATTTTATTTTAATCTTACTTCTAATAAAACCACACCTATTTTGCACACTTAGTTTAATACTTATCCCAATATTTGAAGAACTCGATTCTCTCTTGAATAAACGTTCTCAGACGAATCGCTGCATAGGGATCAAGATTGGAGTAGAATTTCAATCCAGTTAGTAGTTCAACATCCTTGACTCTGGCAATATTGGTCTCCATATAGTCTGATGGACTCTGGAGGGGATAATAATTTACAAATAAATTAGTCTCGGATGACATTGCAGTTCAAACAAACAGGCATGATATTCTCCCAACTTTAGTCTAATTTCCCCAAATTTGTTTTCCCTTGTAAAACTAGAAATACTCGCTAAAAACCTGAAATAACTTTAATATAATCTTTGTAAGATTTTATGAATGTTTTCTGTCTGTAATAATAATGTAGTTGCTGATTTTTGTATTTTTGCGAGGCGCTTTGAGGCCTTACATCTGGCACTATGTAAATGTTTTATAAAACCCTACATCGTATGAACAAGTAGGTTAATCATTAAACTCAACCTTTTTCAAAGAACCAAACATCATGCCTGAACAAAGCAAAGTCATTTCATAGTTTTCACTGGTTCCCCATTCAATTTAGTGCTTAGCAGAAATTTGTCAAGCAGTACTTCCTGCTTAACAGCTTTATGAAATTGGGCCCAGTAAACCAGTTATTTTTTTCTCCAAAAGTGATAAAGAATTGCATATGAATATGATCCCAGGGCAAAAACCTTCACATATTATTTCCTGCGTTGCACTGGTGGCAGAGGTGGGATAATTAACTCCCTCACATATTTCCTGCATTACACTACCGTTGACCCTGTAACTCTCTTACCTGACACGTCTGTATTCCATCTTTGTTATGAAGAATGAACGCCAATGGGTTGAGCTTGGAACAATTTTTGTCGAGTGGTAAGCTGGGTGTGTCTGAACACATGGTGATCACGACGAAATAATGGGTAGGGATAAAGGTGTCCTGAAGCTTTAACCTTCATACAAAGAGAGAAAATTGAATTACTTGGAAGCCCCCTCCCAGACAGGACTTGGAATAATTTAAGCCAAGTATTATTATTATTACTAGTAGAAACACACATGGTATTACCGCACACCAAATATATATTATTATTATTATTATTATTATTATTATTATTATTATTGCCAAAACGTTAAAAGTACAAAAATGTAAATACAAAGTAAGAAAGGTCAAACATCCAGGACAGTCAAAATTATTTGTTGGCCTGACTTTTCAACCCTAGCAGTGTTTTTCTCGAAGGCAAATTTTTTAATACGCACCCTTTTTGCATTAAGACTTCTATTGGATCTCTAAAACCATCAAAGTCGTAGTCAAAGATTGGCCCGGTTACAACGTTGATTCCATTGTAGCTATCGGCCCACTTAGGAAGATAAACATCCAGGTATCCACTCCAAATATCTAAACAGGTGGAAGTATAGAATTAAGACATACAGTCATGGTTCCCATATGCAATTCCCATTACAGAAAAATATACAGAGAATACAAAACGTAAAAAGATAATTTAACAATTACAGAATGGAAACAGTTTTTTAACACGGAATAGATAAAAACAAACTGAAAAAAAAAAATAAATAAATCTTTACCTTGGATAAAACCTGCAAACTGTGGAACCATGTTGGAAATGATGAGGCTGTCCATCTTGGCTTCCAGTGTCTCAGTCAATCCTGAAAAAAAAAAAAACTTTACAATTATAACAGGATCGTTCTCATAAAAAAATTGCATCGAATTCTACATTTTAAATTAAATGGTTTTAAAATGGAAAAAATAAGGCAAACAAGACAACAAGATTAAAAATGAAAACATAACAATAATAATTTATTGGTTTTTACTAGTTTTTATTTGTTTAGCAAGTTTTTATGAAATTGGGCTCAGGGGAGTGTCCAACACCATCTTAACAAGCAACACCATCTTAATAAGCAACTAACACCATCTTAATAAGCAACTAACACCATCTTAATAAGCAACTAACACCATCTTAATAAGCAACTAACACCATCTTAATAAGCAACTAACACCATCTTAATAAGCAACTAACACCATCTTAATAAGCAACTATTTTGGGCTCAGGGGAGTGTCCAACACCATCTTAATAAGCACAACCATCTTAATAAGCAACTATTTTGGGCTCAGGGGAGTGTCCAACACCATCTTAATAAGCAACACCATCTTAATAAGCAACTATTTTGTGATTTCCAACACCATCTTAATAAGCAACTATTTTGTGATTTGAATGACCACAAAATCCCACGGAACTGTTTTACACACTACCTGGTGAGTAGGAGAAGCCCACAGTAATGTTAGCAAAGTCCTCATCAGTCACGTTGTAGTCCGAGCATTTTGGTGTAATGTCCGCTCCAACACGAACATCTGGTCTTATAGCGCAATTGACGTCTGGGGAAGTACCTCTCAACTGTTTTAGACAACGATGCAAATTAAGTTCAAGAAGCCAAGAACATTTTTGAAGGTTTTCTTGGGGAAACAAAGTTGACAAATGTTTCCGGGGACTCTTTGGTTATGGGTGGCCGAGGGGTTGCAATTTGCCCAAAATTGTACACAGATAAAACAATATTTAATACCAAGTAAAATGTTTGCCTTCTCTGTTCATTTTTTTCTTCTTCTTGCTGTGCCTGAATTTGACCCACTGTTTTGCCTGAATTTGAGAGGGAGGTTGCCCCCCCCCCACCTAATTGTGTGGCATGCCTTTGATCACACGTGACTGCAGCATTCGCAAAGGAACAACAATCCTCACAAATTGTTTCTCATAGTCAAATGTTTTGGGGTAAAAAAAAACATTCAAAAACCACATTACTTCGACGGGAATTCTTTCTCTAAATAGTTTTAACGATCACCAGCTGCAGTTCTTTTCACCAAGTAATTTTTTATGGCCAGCAATGTTGTTAAGTTATTTACCAAATAGTTAAGACCCTACCTTTAAAGTGGGCATTACTTACTTGCTTCTTATCGATGGTGAAAGTGGTGTACAATGGCATCTTCAGTTGATGACTGTAACCCGTTATGTAGTCTTGCTGGAACAACTCACAAAACTCTGTCTTAAAGGAGACTTCAGGCATCCCAAACATTGCGTGCTTAGATTTTAAGGCCAACTCTAGATTGGAGTACAAAGATGGAGGAAAATAATATTTAAAAAAAACCATAAATGTCAGAGCCTCAGGTTGGTGAGTGGTATCTTTCCTCACCGTCTACCTCTAGGGTCCTGATTCAAATCACGCCGGGGGCACAATGTGGATTGGGTTTTTACAGTCCCTACCTGACTGTGTGTGTTTCCTGGAATATTTCATCTAAAAATGAAACTTCTTTCATTATTTTCTGTCCATTTGGGATATTGGCTAGTACCGTGATTAAGTTCGCTTTTCTGAGAGTCCTTGGCCACACAACCAGAACAAATTTTTTGAAATATATAAATAATATAAAACTCACTTGCATCATCGGACAAGTTCAGCTGCTCATCAAACTCTTGGATTGTTTTGTTGGTTTCATTCTATATTGAAACATAATTGAACTCACATGTCAAATAAATCAGAAGATGTAAAAGACTGATTAAAAGAAACTGCTGCTAAAATATAGGATTGGAACTGCCTCTAGCTACCGGGCAATCTCTGTGGTCTAGTTGGTATGACACTGCTCTAGAATTGCAAAGGTAGTGGGTTTGAATCCCACCCGAGTATTATGCCTGTATTTTTGTTTTAACAGAACTCGTGTATACAGTGCTAACACATATTGGTGTATGGGTAAAACCAAAGTTAATATTCTTTATCCCAGATGCGAACTCAATATCTATTAATTATAAAGGAAAGTAAGTAACGACTCTCTTACCGAGACCATATCCTGACAAACACACAGCGAGCTATCGTCAAGCAGTCTATCCGAATACTCCTGCTCAGACCCGGGGTATGGACAAGAGAGGGCTTCAGAATAATTAGCCTTATTGGACGGAGGAAGCGGAGGTGGGTTCTCAAGAATATGATGAAGACTTCCATATTCACCATCATTTGTTGGTGGGCTCAGTCCTAAGATGTCTATAAGAAAATGAAGAAAAAATAACTATTAACATGAAAGACGTTTTCATTTTTATTTTGTTTACTAATGGTCAAGGACCATAATGTTGAATTCCTACTTTTGTATAGCTTGCATTTTGTTGGCTCAGGACTCCATACAAGGTTTGCAGTGCTGCTTGTATGGATTTCATCAAATTACTTTTGCACATTTTGGAGCTCCTGGTAAATGGAGTTTATTGGTCAAGTAGAGTGGTCTTCAAAGAAAAAACATTTACTTTTATTTTTAATATGAATACGAAATTGCAATTAACAACACTGAGACAACAGTTTTATATTTTTGCTTCCATTTGTTCGTTAGTTATAACTCACCACACATGAGACTAAAGAGTTCCACATTTTGGAAAGGTTCTATAGCCAGATTCTCCTTGAACACTGGACCATACGCAAGAAACAGACTCTGAAATCAACAAAAAAGACACACAATGATAATAGCACCTGTTGCTTTAATTAACTAAGGAACCTAAATGATGGCTACAGTTTGAAGTAATACTTCACTCAAAAGTTTAAAACCAAGACAAGCTCATGACAATTTGTTTTTGTAATGCTTTCTTTCATAATTGTGGGTTGGGCAAAGATAAATGAACATGGGTTTCTTTAAACTGAGTAATCTTAAGTTACGTATTTAATCAAGTTCTGAAGTTGAACGTACCTGCATTTTGACAGCCAAATTGTCATACCCGTGTCCAGCACCGTTACAGGCAGTTGTAAAATTGCTATCAGATCAAAGAAAACGAACGGACATTATTTACAAATTGGAAAAAACATTCTTTTGAAGCAAGACACTTTTCTATAGTTGCTTTGTCCTTTGGATATAACATCCCATAGGTCCCGTGTGCTAGAATCGGTAGTGTGTGTTAAAGAATCTAGAACACTGATCGTGGTCGAGTTAAACCCAGTTTGTCTAGTTCATAGCAAGCAACCTTGTGTACACAGGTTTCCTCAGGCTTGGGAGCTGCAGTGGTTAAGATTAGTTGTAAAGCTTCCTTTGATTCATTACCAGAAATATAACAATATAATATTATTAATAATAATAGTAACATAACAATAACCAATTTGCAAAGGTTAAACCATATTTTGTAAAGGGTAACCTAAATGAAAAATTGTTTTTGTTAAAGCTGTATTTTTTTCTTCAAATAGACAAAACCTGTTGTTTTTAGAAAAGTGAATTATACTTTAGTATCTTACTTGCTGATTGTATAGCCTTGCTCTACAGGTATAAGAATATCCTCAATCCGTCTGTTATTCATGTAGTGAAATCTCTTAGGCATGTCTTGCTTCACGTATGGAATAGCTGCAGGATCACGGCACTATCAAATACAAAGTCAACTTACATTAGGAGTCTTATTTTTAGTAGTTCTGCAGTTTGCATGTATTTCATCAAATTGATGAACGAGTTGGTTTTGGTCTCATAGGTGAGAATAGGTGTGAATTGTCCCCTTGCACACACGTCACACACGGCGACTGTGCCACGCTCACCATTTTGGTGGGCAATAGGTTAACGTGTAAACACCGCATCGCCTAAAAGGTGCACTTCACTGAACAATGCACAGTGACATTGCCCACCAAAAGGGTGCATCGAAGATTATTCTGATGATGACGTCAGGTGAAGTGGGTCAATAGAGAACATAGAGAAAGGAATTGAGGTCCTTTCTCTATAATGAGACATTCTCAAGCAAAAAGCTGGAATAACCTTTTCATTGTTTAGGAGATTTACAAAGAGTGATATATAAAATTAATTACATATAAATAAATAAAAGTCCTATAAAACCAAATAACAATAAACCCAATTGATTTATTCTGAAATATTATATAAAAAAAGTCCATACCTTTAAACGGTCAACTACCTCTCTTGGCTCCTTTAGGGCAGCTGATAATAAATAAAAGAACTTATGTAATAAAGTAATTTATGTAATAAATAATTTATGTAATAAATAATTTATGTAATAAAGTAATTTATGTAATAAAGTAATTTATGTAATTATGTAATTTTAATCTTCTTATGTAATTTAAACTAATAAATTTATTTATAAGTTTAAATAAGCTGCTATAAGCCTATAGGCCTAGTATAGTAAAGTAAATACAATATAAGGGTATTAATGAGAACATCCTATAGGCCTACTCTGACTTTTGAACAACTAGCCGTAGCCATAACCATAGGTCATAGCCGTAGCTGCAAATTTAGTTATGATCCCAGATCAACACTATTCTTACCTGTAGGCTTAGATGTGTATCTCATCATGGTGCCTGATGTGTAATCACTGTCATAATCAGTGAAATCAAAATCAAATTTACCATTGGGCTGAAAATACATCAAAGAAACACACCAAGACATTAACGCTTCTTCACTTCAAATCTTGTTTACATCACCACATTACTTCGAAGTGAGATGTTTCTCAAAATGCTTTATACTATCGAAAGCTGATGTAGGCTTCTAACCAAAGTTTGCATTTTAAGTTTAAAAAAAAACACCCTCAATTTATCCAAATCTGGTGAGAATACTAGTCTTTGACAATTACCATTTAGTGCCTTTAAGATAAAGATGTGAACTTACATCACCCAATATAATTGCAGCATCTTCACAGCTTCTGTTAGCCATCCCATGATCAGCAAGAATGATGATACTAGCGCATTCATGCATGTCCACTGCCAACAAGGCGTCCATGAGATCACCAATGTAACCATCCACCTTCTCAAGGGCTTTGTTTTGCTGAAAGAAACCCAAAGTAATTGTGTTTAGACTGCAGGACTTACAATCATGAAGGTTGGGGTTCCAATCCCTCAAGCTAACTGGTGATTTCACAATAACTAGAATAAGAAAACACAATCTTCAATTCCATAAAATTCGTCACACAACCAAAATCTACGGCAGCAGTTTTTTTCCGGCCACCATCAAGGACTGGATAGCAACTCATTAGACATCTTCAAAGACATCCTCACTAAGCACTTCAAAAATTAAGCCATGCATCCCATCCACACATTGCACAAAGCTGGTGTGATGTGTCTTTAGACATTTTTTTTTGCCAGCTTAACTTTACAGATACAGAAGTCAGTGCCAACAGTGCTTACACACATCAGTGTATACGGGTAAAACCAAAATAAATAGAGGAAGTATTGTTGTCAAGTTACTGAATCACAATTTCTTGATTTGTGCTATTCCTAATCATAGATGTTGAATGAATGTGTGAATGTGAGAGATTGGCTGTTGCCTGCTTGGCACTTCCCTTGTGTGGGTTTGCCAATTTCCTTTGTTGAATCATTCAATGTTAGAAAGGTGTACCAAGCTCTAGTGCTTCTGATTAGCAGAGTGTGGGTTCTGATAAAACTTCCACCATGCTAAGTTTCAAATCCTACTTATATCCTACCTCGTCAGAATCAGGTCCATATTGATGCCCCGTCTTATCAGGTTCATCAAAGTACAGAGTTATCAAATCAGGTCTGTAATACACATAAGAACAAAAGTATCAACAATTAGGGGTGAGAATCACTGCTGGCAAAAAAGTATAAACTGTGATCCAGATATTAGGAGGAATATTGAAATAATAGCATGTCCACCTTTAAATGCAGTGGACACTATTGGTAATTACTCAAAATAATTATTAGCATAAAACCTTTCTTGGAGACAAGTAATGGGGAGAGGTTGGTGGTATAAAACATTGTGAGAAACCGCTCCCTCTGAAGTGCCATAGTTTTGGAGAAAGAAGTAATTTTCCACGAATTTGATTTAGAGACCTCACGTTTAAAACTTGAGGTCTCGAAATCAACCATCTAAACGCACACAACTTCGTGTGACAAGGGTGTTTTCTTCTTTCATTATTATCTCGTATGTTTGATGACCGATTGAGCTCAAATTTTCACAGGTTTGTTATTTTATGCATATGTTGAGATACACCAACTGTGAAGGCTAGTCTTTGACAATTACCAATAGTGTCCACTGCCTTTAATACCCCCGTTGGAGTTATAGATTCAACAGTATTCAAAGCACTAGAGAAGTAAATCAAAAAGTCAGACTTTGAGTCAATTTGGAGAAAAAACACAGAATATTTTTGTTTATTTGACAGACTTTTAAAAGTCTGAATTCAAATAAATGTTACAAATTTCTCATCCCTACTTAACAGAAGGTTTGCACCAAGATATTTGGTCCTAGGAAGTAGTCGGCAAATTTTATTGACTACAAGGACCGGCCTACATGTACATGGCCAAATAGCATAGAGCTGATCAAGCACAAAATTCTGCTTAAGCAAAATAATCCATGCTTAGTAAAATCAGAATACCGGCCAGTAAGATGTGTAAAATAAGCGAGCTATTTTTGTGCTTAACCCAAATTGTTTGCTTAAGCAGCTCTATGAAATTGGCCAATGGTCATGTGGTATATGCTATAATAGACTTTTCAGATTATTTAATCACAATGGTTTTTTGGGTTTTTTTTGCAAGAGTAAAAGAAAAGGCGGAAATCAGACTAAAGTAAGAAGAATTTCATGCCTGGTTTATAGAGGATTGTTGAATTAGTAGTTATAAAAACCTTTTGGAACTCACCTCTTTCCAGTTGGCAGTTGTAACCAACCACGAATTGTATCAATTTTTTGTTCTGCTGTAGTATCTCTATAGGAAAATAAATGTAGTTATTATTTCTTGCTGAAAAATAAATCTTTTTTCTTGGTAAAATTTCTTCCAAGGCATTTTTACATTTTAATATTTTACACTTTAATATTTTATATGTTGCTGTACAATAGGATTGTAAATTTCATGTATTTTTATGTACTTGACGAATAAACCATTCAATTCAATTCAATTCAATTCAATTCAATTCAATTCAGTTCAATTTATTTACCAATATGTTTTTGGATATTACATTTTGTTCAAAGTCTGCAGTTTAGAATAAAACAGATTGGACAACAAAAGTTTCTAAAAAGGTCATTCACTCAAACTTTTCAGTTTTCCAAAAAGGTCAACAAAGAATAGTTAAAAAGCTCTAAAATTAGTCTGACCCCTTTGGGTATAGTGAGAATTAGCAGTCATTACCATTGTTGTGCTCAGGAACAAGACAAAGAAGGCAGCAGCATGGGAGACATGGTTTGCTAATAAAAAACATTTCTGTGTTTGACAGTTTGACGTTGTTACTCACCCGTTGTATTGAAAATAATAGTTTGGTCGCATATCTGTAAATGTAAAATACAAATCTTGAAATTAAAAATGACCAGAGTTACATTTTATAAGCTTTTATATGATAAATTCCATGTTTCTAAAAGTACTTTCTATTTACGCGCAGACAATGTTGTGTGTGTTTTCACTCACATTAGATTAACTTACACTCCAATAGTAAGTGGCATAACAAGAGTGCTCAAAGGGGGTTCGTTTTAGAAAAATAATGATAATAAGAACCAGATTTGTATAGCGCCATTTCATCTAGGTCATGGCGCCCAGCAACAACACGCAATGAAAAACAAATACAATTAAAGAGTAACTGGAAACAGGTGAGTTTTTAAGTGGTTTTTGAATGACGAAACAGTGTCCAGTGATCTGATGTGAGATGGTATACTGTTCCACAGTTTCGGACCAGCAGTTGTGAAGGCTTTGTCCGTGTTTGTGTTTGTGTCCGTGCAAATGGAAACTACAGTTTAATTGGCCAGAAGTGCCCCTTAGAAAAAATCCCTAAACCTTGGCCCTAGTTTGGGAGGAGGCCCTTACCCTGTACATCTACATCAGATCCAACCCAGAAGTAACATCCAGTCCGTAGCCCTTGCTTCATGGCTGTATTCCAAATCTAATAGAAACACTTTTATAAGTAATCCTTTTTTATAAAACACTTTTTTAAAAACAGTTTTCTAAGTAAGATTTGAAACTTTGCATGATGTGAGTATAATAAAATGAGGTTTGCAGTAGCACCATGTGTAAAACTATTCAGAGCATTGACTCTGATTTATCACGATATCAACCTCTTCCCTTGCAGGCCATTTATACCCCTTGGCAATGAGAAGCAATGATAGGGTGCGTTCCTTTAGCTTCCCTGGGTCGACCCCGCAGTGCTCACTCGGGTGAGCCCCTGACAAGAGCTAATCGAACGATAACACTCTCCCTCTCGTGGTGGCGGTAGCACCTCAGGTCACCCCCAAGTGACCCACTCCACAAGCAGGGCACTGGGGGCTTACCCAGGTGAGCCCGTCAAAGCTATTCGAACGTACCGGGGCAGACCGGGTCGACCCAGGGAAGCTAAACGAACGCACCCATAGTAAAGTATCTTGCTCAAGGACACAAGTGTGATGTCCAGGATTCGAACCAACATTCCGATGACTAAAACAACCAGAACTTGATGCGCTAGACCACTCGGCTGTCACGCAAGTTTACAAAGCTTCATAGGGCAAGCTGCCCTCGGGCATTTTATTGTACCTTCGCACATTTTTGCCAAACTGGTAATTGACCCGATCTTGTAAGTAATAAAAGCAGTTGAAGCTGCGCCAAAAGAAATGTTTTTGCTATTAAATTATTCTTTGGGTATTTTTTTTTTTTTTTACCCATACACCGATGTGTGTTAGCACTGTATACTCAGTACTTTCCCGAGTTCTATGAAAAAATATCACAGGTACGTTACTCGGGTGGGATTCGAACCCACGACCCTTGCAATTCTAGAGCAGTGTCTTTGGGTGTCGTCTGAGAATCATACTCACCGGTTCTCCCCAGTACCAGTCGTTTTTATACTTCTCTTCAGTGCTCAAATAATACCATTTCTCTAACACCGGGTCATACATGGCGTTACTTATCAGACCATTGTGTTCAGGAAACAAACCCTTTGTTCAAAAACGAAATAAAAATGGTGAATATTTTGTTGCCAAAAAGGAATTGATAACAATTAATGTAGCATTTCTAAAAAATACCACAAAAATATGATGACAAATATTTGTTAAAAATAATAAGAACAATAAATAGAAAAAAGAAATGCATATGCCAAGCGGAATTAAATAATTGTTTTGTACCTGCTAAAATACAATTTTACCAAATTTGCTAGGCAATATTTTCTGCTTAAAAGCAGCTATATGAAATTAGGTTCTTAGCCCTACTTCATAGCGCTGCTTAAGCAGACACTTTTGCTTAAGAATGTTGTGCTTAGTGAAAGATAGCAGGATACCAGTCAGAAATTGTGCATGTGAGATGGTATTTTTGCTGGTAACAATATTCTGGTAAGCATAATTTGGTCAGCTACTATTTGTGGTTTAGCAGCTCTATGAAATTTGGCCCTGGTCTACATGGAAAGCCTTTAATAAAGTGATCAATAAAACTTCAGAACCCTACAATCTGAGAAAAGCGGATTACCGTAGCAATGGCATAGTGGTTTGAAAATGTTACTGTCGGGAACACTGGTAGCATGTAGGGTGTATGTACTCCACAGTCACCTGAGGTAAAAAAAAAAAAACATGCATCAGAGCGTGGGTTCGAATCCAACCTAAGTAACAACGTGGATTTTTTTCACAGAACTTGGGACAGTACCAAATAATACTCTTTATCTTAATGCAATGTTATTAAAAATTATTAACAACAGTTTTACTGAATTTTCTGATGAAAAAAAAAGAGGAAAACTGATACTTACTGAGTCTTTTTATGTGAGGAGTAAATTCTCTATAGAGAAGATCTGCTCTGAATCCATCTAAAGAAACTAGTATCAATGGAGGTTTGTCAACACTGGAAAAGAAACAAAGAGTTAAAGAGAAACTGAGATATGGAAGAATAAAGAAGTCGTTTCTGTTTAGGTCTGCTCTGAAACCATCTATAAGGAAACTAGTATCAAGGGAGGTTTGTCAACACTGAAAAAGAAAGAGTTTAAGCGAAACTGAGTTATGGAAGAATAAATAAAAGTGTTATTTTCTGTTGAAGAGGTCTCCTTGTTAAGGCAAATAAATGAAACCTTTTTGGTTGTTAAAATTGTTTGATTGTATCATTTATAAGTGTAGATGTATACAATAAATATAGGAAAATAATCCCTAAAAGGAATACACAATACTTCACATATTCAAATTTGGGGGTAGAAAAACTGATATATTTATAGATAACCACAATTAGAATTGAAATGTTCCTCAAGATGCTTTATAATATCGAAAGCTGCTGTAGGCTTCTAACCAAATGTTGCTATTGCCATTTATTTTTAATTTATTTTTTTTTCTTAATATATATTTATCATTTTCTATTGGTTTTTAATTTTCTGCTTTTATTATTGCTTTGTGTACTATATTATGTTAAATCTATATTAATTTTATTGTGTACCCCAGATGTGGGGCAACAGATCTACGGATCATAGTATGTATTTGCTTTTGTTGTCCCTTGCCCATCTTGGGGTATAATGTTGTCCATGTATTTTGTTTTGTACTGTTATGGCGAATAAAATAATAATAATAATAATAATTGTATGAGTGATAACCAAACATTTACAGACCCTTTTAGATATGGAAGAATAAATAAAGAAGGCACTTGGAGGTCTACTTTGAATCTCTTTGAAATTAGTCCTAAAATAATGAAATGGAAACTGACTTACCCTGGTGGACATCTGGGTTGAGATCCTGAAATACAAGGAGTATCAATCCAATGCTTAGCTGCAAAGAAAACCATAAAAATCAGGAGAAAATGGTCAAAGAATCACTTAGGAAATAAATGTTGCGTCTTTGAAATACTTAAATTAAATCTGACTAATATTGTATACTTTCTTCGTTCAATTGAAATGCATAAGAGAGAAAATGACAAAATAGGGAGACCACCAACATAGGGCTAGTCAGTTTGCAGGCACGCTAAACCCGAGGTATTTGGTTCATATCCAGCCCAAGTAATTTTTGAGAAAATATAATTATTTGTTGTAAACTGCTTACCAACCAAAAGGACCTAAGGTATAAATGCACAAAATAGTTAAAGAACACGTTGCCTTGGATTGGTTGAGTTGGTCTTTGAAAAGCGTTTGTAACCGTTTGTTATAAAATGTATATGGTTAGAAAGATGCTTGAAAAGGAGAATACAATGATCCACACACATTTGCCTCGAAATTGCGTGGTTTTCCTTTTACTTTGCCAACTAACACGGTCGGCCATTTATGTGAGTCAAAGATTTGACTCCCATAAATGGCCGACCGTGTTTGTCAACGAGGTAAAAGAAAAACCATGCAATTTCGAGTGATACTTGTGTGGATCATTATATTCTACTTTTAAAATATCTTTCTACCCATTCGCATTGTTATAACAAACAGTTACAAAGACCAACTCGACCGATCCAAGTCAACGTGTTCCTTTAATGGCCTAGCAAAGTCTTTCTAAAGTAAATTTTTCTTTGTTTAACCAACATTTTCAAAATTGTGGCAATTTCAGTATACCTGGTTTTGGTGTTGTCTGTGGCGTAGTTGGCTTGTTAGGAATGTCTGAACCTGATGTCCAAGATGGTTTAGTAGGCTCCGTTGTTTTCTGCGTCTCGGGAGTTGCTTGAGGAATAGAAGCATCATTCCAAATCCCGTACCCAATCCCTATTCCTATCCCTAGGATACTTAGTGATATCACAGCAACCTGAAGGAATATTCAAGAATTAAAGAATTATTTTTGTCCATGGAGAGAGAGATTTATTTTTCCTATTAACTATTGGTAATTACTCTAAATAATTGTTTCCATAAAAAGTTACACGTTAACGAGCAATGGAGAGATGTTAACAGTATAAAAAATTGTGAGAAACCGTTGAAACGATTCCCTCGGAAGTGACATAATTTTTGAGAATGAGGTAGTTTCTTACTCAAGTATTAAAATACTTCAGGCCTGAAGCATCTTTTAGGCATGAAAGCAAAAATATTTGTACAAGGGTGTTTTTTCTTTCATTATTCTCTTGCAACTTCAATGACCAATTGAGTCAAAATTTTCACGGATTTGTTTTTGTATGTTCATGTTGGGATACAGCAATTAAAAACTCTGGTCTTTGACAGTTACCAAAGGTGTCCAGTGCCTTTAACATGACAAAGTTCCATTTGAAAGTAAACTGCCAGTAAGTATTTGTTTGTCCCACTGACTCTGTCTTTATTGTGCATAACAAAACTGGTCACCATTGTGGTTGCCCAAACCCCTATATATCCTTGACAAATACCATTTTATTTTATTAATAAGAATTATTGAAATACTTACACTCAAGCCAATCACCAGGTACAGCCTAGATGCATTTTTCTGGTAATAAACACACAAACAAACAAGTCATTATACTTGGATGCATAGGTGAAATGGAAGAGCAAGATTTTAAAAAGTGATTATAATTCTGTGACTCACAAGTACAATGCACTTCCAAAATGCATTAAGTATTTATCATAATATTATACTGACACAAAGACCCTCATCAGTTTTTTTTCTTCACAATATAAACACAAATTAGACTCGGGAATGACGTCCACCCTCACTCTGAGCATTCTCGACCATCTTCAATCAATAAATGAAGTCTAAATGAAAAACCCTCTATTCCTAATTATGAAATTAGTTCCTGGGACAAGTTGTGTGACCATATTGCTGTGGCAAATTTTATTAAACTGTGTCAATATAGGAATTTACCTTATTCTGGTCCCCTCCATTTTCATCAATGTGCATACCACTTGGCATGGTAGAAGTCAACCAACCTGATGATTAAATCCAATAGGCATACTTTTTAATAAATAAAAAAAACAATAAAACAATAATTTCCCTTTAGGCCAGACCTTCCACTCCCTACCACACTTTCATTTATCAAATAATAAACCACACTTGTCAATAGTAATACAAACCACTGGAGGGCCACATACCGTGGCCCAATTTCATAAAACTGTTAAGCAGAAAATACTGCTTGACAAATTTCTTTGCTAAGCAAAAATTGAGTGGGGCACCAGTCACAACAATATAAACCTAATAAAATGTTGGCATGGTAACCTGTTTCTGTTAAGCAATACTCTTCTGTGCTTAGCAAGTATTTGTGCTTACAGCCTTTATGAAATTGGGCATAGTAGTGGCTAGGACCATGGCATACCGTGCACTTACTGGTTGCCACCCACCAATGGTACTCTGTTCAGTCATACACCAATCTAAACTATCAATAAATGATAACGTATGTTAATAACACTAAGCAACTTGTTATAAAGTATCTACAACTTACCCTACACTTAAGTCTACAAGATGTGTTTGACCTGTATTAGTCGGCAATGACCTGCAACGAGAAACTTTAAAAAGTGAGGAGGCAATTTTGTTATTTTCAAATTCAATAACGTTATCGGAAATACCCAAGAATGATTAAGCTTAAACTGTACTACACTTTATTAAAAACAACTGCATAAACACACCTATGACCTCACTTATGATAAAAAAAACCCGGCTAAACCAACATTCGAGATCAGCTGGATAATCGTACAAGTCAATAAACCGTTTTTTTTTATGTGTTTCGATATTGATATTAAAGTACCTTTGGGAGGGCTTTACGATAAGTAAATATAAGCATTGATAAGACATAGGGGCAAACCACCCATAGAAGGCCACTTCATTTATATAAATGAATTGTTTACAAAACTTGAACATACTTTTTTTAAAAGTCTTTTTGGTCAAGTGATGATAGTTTTTTACGTGTCACCGTTGTTTGATATCAATGTACATCAAGACTCTCAAAGTTTAATAATAATAAAAAAATAACTAGTTCTTATATAGAGCATTTTACAATAACCGTATCAATGCGCTTTACCTTTGTTATTGCCTCAAAAATTTGGGAGTTAATTTATTTAAAATTTTCCCCACACTTAAGCATTTAACCTTTTTTTAAGATTAAAATTCAGCATTTATTTCCATCAAATTAGTAGTAATCTAAAGACATGACTTACAGTTGTTTTTTTTTTCTTTCTTTTTTCTTATTTTTTATGCAAGTTAACCCAAAACAAGGCTAAAAGCCACTCAAGGTAAAGGGCTACAAGGAAGAAAAAACATAGTAATGCAGAAACTCAGTGGAGCTGAAGGTAGGAATTGATATTCCTCTTGAAATACCTGGGACAATTTAAATTAAACTGAATTTAAATATATTTTGTAATCCATATTTTTACGACTGTATTTTCTCTTTTATTACAAACAAAAACCACAAACATAAATTTTAACAGCTGAAAAAATAACTAAAAGAGAAGTAAAAAATCTGACAACAAACCAAAAGAAATCAAACTAAAACAAAATCAAAACAGGGATTAGGGAAAGTTAACAAGATTTATTCATAGTATTCTACGCCAAAAAGGCAATCTGCAAAATCAGGATATGTTAAACAATCATCCACCATGGGCCATTGTTCTCCATATTGGACATGTCCAATATGGAGAACAATGGCCTAGGACTGCAAAATATTCTTAGGTCACATTCAATTAGTAAAAAGTAAATTAATACAAAATTGAGACTCATACAAAAGAAGATGTATTAGTAAATGAAGACTTTTAAGAAGTAAGAAAGTTTCTTGTGCACATCCGCAATCAAGGGTACACATTTTGCTTGTGTCCATTTTCTGAACAACAGTTTCAAACCACTGTAGCAGTTGTCTCGATGTTATTTATTTATCAATATTAACAATCGCTGCCTCAATGATGAATACAAAGTTCTTGAGTTTGTCAAATACAAGATCTGCAAAGAGTTACTCAATACTTATCTGTTGTTTATTTTAGCCTTTGAGAAAGACTCTGCTAGGGTCGAAACGTCAGGCCATTAACTATTTTTTGCATTTATACTCTCGGTCCATTTGGTTGGAAAGTTGTTTGCAACAGCTAATTCTATTTTCTCGTTTATTTGGTGTCTAACAAAGTGTTATCATGGTTGTGGCTGTGCAATGAACAATAATACAGTACCACACAGGTAACGATAGCCACCCTGATAAAAACAAATTTTAAAAAAGACATAAGAAATTAAGCACTTATTCCGTTAATGTCGTCTCTAATGACCAAATTAACTGTTCAAAGACAGGTGGAAAATACACTTAGTTATTTTAACAAAGAAATAAAATAGCAATGTTCTTTCACAATACCTCGTCGAGCAATCTTAGCAAACAACCAAAAGTGTGCTGTAAACAAATCTCAATGTAAAGTTGAAGTGAATGTTATTAATCTGTTTAAATGGTTTAAATTTATTTTCAATTTTTTTTTTTTTTTTTTTTATTATTATTATATATTTTTTTTTTAGGGGGGGGGGAGAAATTATATGAATTTTCGACTAAAATGTTGGTTTAAATGAATTTTAATAACCAAGAGTTCTGGGTGTGCAGATTTTACACTACATTTTTAATTGGAAAGTTATTTTAAAAGTAGAATACAAGGATTCACATAAATATCCCTTGAAATTGTGTGGTGGTTGTGTAATTTCATGATAGAACGTGGTCCCATATTTTGTGTAACAAATTTTTAGACTCCACCAAATGGCCGACTTTATGTTCTGCGGGCTACAACACATTGTGTAAGAACAAGAATTTTTCTAAAAATACATAAACTTAGTTTCCATTTGCACATAAGAATAGAAAATTCATTTAAAACAATAAAAAAAGGTGTTTAGTGCATGAATAACTCTTACAAAGGACAATATTCCAAACAGGAAGATTTTGAGAGATTTGAATTCAAAGTGCTCATTTAACAAAGATGTAATTGTGATTCTCTATTTACATACTATGTTGCAACCTCCACTGTGAGAAGACTTCCTTTACAGAAATAATCAAAGTCCTTGCCCGAATCGACTCGTATTGTTCAACATCAGAGTAAAATCGAAGACCAGTCAAAAGCTCAACATCTTTGACTTTAGCGGTGTGGGTTTCTACAAAGTCCGGTGTCATCTGAGCAAAATATCAAATAAAAAATGCATATCCAAATTATTTTTGCTGAATTGTTATTAAATATTGCCTCTCACATGAACTTAATCACTCTCACAAGCCCAAGGAAGAATGTGAACAAGTCTTGCATCCAGATTACCAGCCAAAGTATCATGATATTGGGCCCTCAGAAATGCAAATGAGTGCTGTTTTAAATCAAATCAATGAAATAAAAATTAACTGAAGAAAATAAATTATTTATATGTTAGGTATACAAATCAGGTTTGAAAAAGAAAGTGCTTCAATTGTCATACAATTGCATTTCATTAAACTTGAAGATTTGAATCTGATTTGGGTTACCCTAAATATTGATGAAACTTAACATATAGCGCAAGTATCCGCCTAAAAAAAGGGTGTTGGTGGAGGAAAACACACATAAATAGGTAGCCTATAGTAGCTAAGAAACTAAGGCTGTATCTGACTAAGCAGCTACGGCTACGGCTATGACTGTTGCTAAGGGTGTTGTCAAGGATATTATACTATGTTGATAGGGCAATCCAGCCTTAGCCGTTGCTGCCAATTCAGACATGGCTTTAACTAAACAATGTTTACCTGACAAGTCTGAATGCCGTCTTTGTTTTGAAAGATGAATGCCAACGGGTCTGGTTTGCAGTCCGTCGTGCCGATTGCTTGACCCCCTCGACAGCGATTAATCACACAAAAGAAGTGTGTCGGTATAAATGTATCTTCAAGTTTAGATCTGCAAATTAAAAAAAATAAATAAACAAAAAGTGCTCTCCAATTTCATTGTTGCAACTAGTGCCCCATAAGTTTGCTAAGCGTTTTTTTCTGCTAAGCAGCTTTATACAAAATTGCTCCAGATCTCCACAGATGGAATTATTTAAGATACCACAACATATTTATATATAAAAAAATAATAAAAAAATTATTTCACAAGAGCGACAAAATATTTTCTGTTTAAAAACAAAATGAAGTTTCCTGAAAAAAAGTTGTTCCTACCCATGTGCGGTGAGAACCTCCATGGAATCTCTGAGTCCATCCATATCATAATCAAAAATTGGTCCAGTGACCACATTGATGCCGTTGTACTCATTAGCCCATAGGGGCAGGTGGACATCCAAAACCCCACTCCAAAGATCTGTTCAACAATCAAAAATAAATAACCATGATGGAAGATTTTCCGTTGATAAACATGCATTATTATAATATCAAGGGTTCAGTGCTAAAACGTCATAATTTTTTCCTATTTTTATCAGTCAAAGCAAACATAAGGCTGGAAGAAAAATGAAAACTGGGGAATTGTTAGCACATATGAGCAATATTGAGGTTGGCCGTTATTTTGGTTTGATGGAAAGATTGTTACCTTTTATGAACCCAGAGAACTGTGGGACCATGTTTGATGTAATGAGAGCGTCCATCTTAGCATCAAGAGAGCTGGTTAGACCTGAAATTAGTAGAAAATGTTATTATTACTATTTATTATTATTACTAAAAAGATTTGTCAAGTGCATTTCGAAAAGGAGTATTGTGCTGGCTAACTGCAACCATGCCTCGTGTGAGCGCAAGGTACTAGTTTATAGCTAAGTCCTTTTCTCAAGCTAACCCCCTGCTGTGAATATATAGCAGTGAAGTTAGCTACTCCTGTGAACATGCCAATACAATGCTCAATTTATGATAGATGATTTTGATTCAAACCTGGTGAGTACAAGTGTCCATTGGTCATGTTTGCCCATTCTCCAGTCGCCATGTCATAATCGTTACAGCTTGGTGTCTTAGCTGCCGGGATGCGAACATCAGCGCGAGAACAATTGCTGAATACCGGTGCTACACTGGTACCCTGAAAGGGAGATAGAGATAGGATGATAGAGATAGGCTGTGGCCAAGCGGTTAAGAGCACTGGACTCCAGATCCAGTCATGAAATTGGGCCCTGCCATGACATTTGTGTTTCCAAACAAGACACATTGCTTTGGTTTCATACCAGACTGTACTGCTAACTGAACTATCTTTGCGATTACTTTTTTAACTGTTTGTAAAAACTACACCAGTTAGGCCTACATGTACATGCATAATAAATGATTGGTAGTGATCAAAAAGATTAACTGAAAATGTTTAATGAAAAATCTAATAACTTAGCAGAACCCAATGCCATGAGAAATATTTGCATTCTAAATACTGTAATATAATTAAGAAAATATTCTCCAGTAGTGAAAATAACCACCTAAATAAATTAAGATTAAATCCAACCAAAAATAAAAACTTTAAAAAAAATACAATAACTCCATGATAAACTTACGTTGTGCTTCTCCATTGTGAATGTCGCATAAAGAGGCATTTTCAAATCATGACTGTAGGTCGTAACATAGTCAGTTTGAGTCAATTCACAGAAGTCGGTCTTGAAGTTAATCTGTGGCATTCCAAATGGGGAATGTTTCATGTGGGAAGCCGATTCTAGATTTGACAGAAGAGAAAGCCACAAAAAATTAGCCTCGGATAATTGACTGGTGAAACTCTAAGACATAGCCAGGTTTTTGTGTCAATTCACAGAAGTTTTTAGCATTTGATACGTTAGAAGTCAATTCTATTTAACAGAAGAAATAAGTATACTTACAAACTCTCGATTAATTGACTGGTGATACTATACATTTTATCGCCTTCCAAAACACATTTTCGTTGGTGATTTATTTTCTTGTGGTTTTTCTTTCCCTTAGCAGGAATTGTTGTAAAATAACTGCTTAAGCAGCTCTATGAATCAGGGCCAGATGAATGTACTTACTCTGAGTGTCAGTTAGTTTCAACTGCTCATCAAAATCTGCAATTGATTTGACTGTTCCAGCCTGCATATAAATAACAAACAATGTCAACATTTATAAAAACAGTAGAAAATACCTTAACAACGAGAGTTCTTTCTGAGAGGCTTTTCAGAGATGCAACAATTAGACAGCATCCCTTTTTACTGGGAAGCACATTTCTTCAAATTGTTGGGCTTTTTAATATAATTTTGTTCAAGTCCACTGAACAATAAATATTCATAAAAATTTAAAACAGAAGCACTTTGATATGCCCTTCAGGCTTTGATAAAGCGCTATATAATTAATTAATTAATTATTAAAATTAAATTATAAAATTAAATTAAATTATAAAAATCCATACTATTGTTATTATAAAGGAAACAGCAAAAAAGTTACTTTAAAAACAAAGAATTGTTCTCACCGGTAGAGTGTCACACATACACATGGACATGTCATCAGTGATTCTATCGTCATATTCCAGTCCTGATGAGGGGAAAGGACACACGAGTGACATAGAGACATTAGTGTCATCTCTTGGAGGCAGTGATGGAAGGTCACGAAGCATGTGATGGAGGCTGCCAGCTTCACCGTCATTGGGCGGAGGAGTGACACCAATAACGTCTAGACAAAAAACACCAGAGAGGGTTAGTAGTGTTGGAGGCATTGCATGGTGAGGTATCAATATATATTGGGTTTGCGGTAACACCATGTGTGTGTCTACTTGCCAGGTAGAGTTTGTTCTTAGAGAACTGTCTTTCTTTATTCTACTACCGCAGAGTAGATTTATCGGATGTTCGGTAGACTTCTCAGTTCTGAAAAGAACTGTCCAGCTTTTTAACTACCACCCGGGCGGAAGGTATAGAAAATTGGCTGGGACTACTACTTTAGCTTATAGGATCGTAATTAACTGCACTACCACGGAGTCAGTTCTTGAATTGGTCTCAACGTCTTGAGTAGCTTGGTCTATTCATCGTCAGGAGACGTCAGGAGAGAGGTTAGTAGGATTTGAAACTTTGCATGGTGGAAGTACAATGTGGAAAGGGTTTGTGGTAACACCATGTAATGACTATCTCTGAATGAGTTGGGGGGTGGTTCTGAAAAGAACCGCTGGTTTCAACTCAACAGTTTGCTCTGATCGTTTTCTTGGGAAAGGAGAGAGGCTGTTTTATTAATAACAATATATAATGATAATAAAATCTTACATAGTGCAGAATCCGCAATAAAAGGCGCCCATCAGTGGAATTTCAAAATAAAAAACTCACTTTGTTTTTGTTTACAAAGCTAAAGAAAGTATAAAGATATAAATATTTTTTTTTTCAACAAAGTGAAATAAGTCTTTGTAAATCAGAAAGATTTTGACCAACCCCTTACAACTGATAACACACCCTATAAACAAGGCCCTCCTTTGGGCAAAATGAGGCAGATCATTGGACGATTTTTGTGTTTGGTGCGTCAAAACCTGTGCTTGACAACAGCATATTAGCAGCGTTGTGCATTATGGAAGAGTTTATAGTGTTAACAGCAAATAATAATGTGCTGTCCCTAACATTACCTATTAACATTCAGTGAAATATCGGTTTGTATGGGTAAAAGCCAAAATGAATATTCTTTATCCCCGATGCAAATTTAACATCTATTAAATTGTATACTTACCACACATCAGATTCATCAACTCTATGTTATGGAACGGTTCCACTTCATAATTGCCTTTAAATGAAGGACCATAGGCAAGAAACACGGCCTGTTTGAAGAAAAATTTTGAAAATTGAATTGGTGCCAGTCAGAAGCTTAACCTGTCACCTGTAACTGTTGTTTAGACCGGGATCACACCCAAGGTTTTGATCTGGAAGCAGCAGCAGAGGAAAATCCTTAACAGGCTGCGACTTTTTATTTCAAATATCAACCAGGAGGGAATCTCTGCCCAGTTAAATTGTTTAACAAAATATTGACTTCAATCAATCCTGGGATGACATTCCAGTTTACTGCAAATGTACGAAAATGTGTGCTTTCAGATGCTTGATTTTGAGACCTCAAATCTAATTCTGAGGTCTCAAAATCAAATTTGTCGAAAATGTTATTCTTTCTCAATGTTTTGCCATTCTTCTGTATTTATTTTGGGAGCAGTTATTATTTATCAAACCATTCATTTGTAGGGTTTCTTCGTACTCATGAGAGGCGGGGGGAGCCAAGAGACAACAAGGGTTTTCCCACCCCCTGCACCCATTATGTCACTGATCATACTTACCCTCATATGATCAGATTTTGCATTGTCATAACCATGTCCTCCGCCTGCACAACCTCCTGATGGTCCACTGTAATAAAAATTAGATAATAGGATAATTATTACAGCACTCTGGAAAGTACCGGGTATAAAGTTCTTAATACACATTGGTGTAAGCGTAGAAAGCAATTTGTATTCTTTATCCTTGACTAAAAAATGACATTTTTATTTAACTTTGATGGTCTTACTTGGAGATGGTGTAACTTTGATCAACTGCAATAAGTGTGTCTTCAATGCGCACATTATTCATGTAATGCCATCGCTTTGGGGTGTCCTCTTTTACATATGCCACAGAACCTGGACTGATGCACTGCCAACAAGAAAATCAAATAATTATCTAAAAACATCAATTGTCTGGTTCATTGCGTCAAGGTTAACAAACTGAGCTCAACTGGGAGCATTTAGTCCATCGAAAAACAAACTAAGTAACAAATATTTAAAATTAAAAGAAAAACATTTATGTTTGATGGCATAACTAGATTTACTATACCTCATACATTATGGGAAACAACTCATACCTATGGGAAACACTTTGAGAAACATTTAATCAGTCTAACCATTTAAGTTATCGTTTTAATACCAGATTATCCATTTCTAACATCTCATCCTTACAAAGACAAATGTCAACTTTCAAAATATGAAGACAAAAAAAATACACTAGTACAAAAAATCTCATTTATTGATAAATAAAAAATAAATAAAAATGTTTTACCTTGAGATGTTTCACAATGTCTTCAGGCTCTTTGATGTCAGCTGTAAATAAATAAGAAATCTTTAAGAAATACATCAAGATAACATTACTTACAAGAAAGCATGCAGAAAGGTGAATGTCCCTAAAACCTCTTCGCAAAGGAAACAGTTTGACAAACAAATCCTTGCATTGAACGTTGGATCATACAACTGTGGTACCTGCCACTGTATATTCACGTCACACAAAACAGCGGTAAAACTGTGTTCGTGCCACTGCTCCGTCCACAGCCAGCCAGGTTGGCACTGATGACACAAAAACAAAATTGTGATGTCATTGACATCACAATTTTGTTTTTGTCATTCCACAAAGACTGCGCTCGGTGATAAATAGTAATACTACAGCATTTATAATTAAGGCGCAACTTACTGAAAAAAACATTCAAAGGCGCCGGTCAGGAAGAAGAAAAAGATTAAGTTAAAGTATCGTCAAGATGTTGAAAAGCAAGCATGAACAAGTGTGTTTTAAGTTTCTGCTGGAAGAGAGTGATGTTGTGTATTTTGTCTGAGGTATTCTGGAAGTGAATTCCAGAGTCTAGGTGCTAGTATGTTGGAGAAGGCCCTGTCCCCGTAACTCAGTGACCATCTGGGGAAGTAATTTGGAGGACACAAACAAATTATTATTTGAAATTGCTGTTTTAAAGTTTATTTATTAAAACATCCAAAACACTCTAGACAAGCTAAGAGGTAAGTGAGAACCCTTAGTTGGTTTAAACCACCGACCCACCCTTAGGGAACACGTTTTGGATCACTGATCGCCATGTGGCCAACGATTCAGCTTAGCCACAGAAGTGGGGTTACTCACCCGAACTCTTTGAATCATATCTCATCATTGTCCCTCCTGAACTTCTTGAGTAGTAGTCTCCAGTGTTAATGAACTAGTGGGAGTGAATAAAATAAGAAATTCAGGTAAATCTTAAAACTTTGCAGCCTAAAGGCCCGGTCCCACTGCAGCGATAACGAGAACGATAACGATAACGACGCAAAGAGAACGCATTCCATTGGTTGAATGAGCATGTGCGTATTCCGCGTGGAGCAATTCAACCAATACAATGTGTTCTCTTTGCGTCGTGATCGTTATCGTTATCGCTGCAGCGTGACTCGGCCTTAATGGATATTTCAAAGAAGGAATTCCTCTTCAACTAACTCTTTCCTCAGCGGGGATCCCTTGTTAACTTGAGCACGGTTGTGAAACTTTACAAATTTAACTTTGTGTGAAAACGACATCTATGAAACAGAGTGAAATATTCTCAAATTTACTGACCTGTATGGACAGTATAAACATTGTTGTCCTTTCACACGAGGTGCAATTTTGCGACCATGCTAAAATTAAGCAAAGGACCCTTGCTAAATTGCCGTCATGTGAAACAGGCATTAGTTAGTTTAAGGCAACCCGAAATGGCTCCAATACATCAAGAACAAAATATAAATAAAAAAAACAACATTTTCTTACTTCGCTAAGTACAATGTTAAGATCGCATGTGCGGTTAGACATGCCATGGTCAGCCAGGATGATAATGTTCGTGCAGTTCTCCATTTTTATCTCGGTAATAGCGTCCATTAAATCACGGATGAAGCTATCCACTGTCGTCAACATGGCATTGATCTGTTAAATAAAATCAAGATTAGAATTCAAGTAACTCTCTGAATGAAAAGTAAAACATGACTTCAATGGTTGATAAATGATTGCTTCGGAATGGACCATTCAGTACGGGAATTAAATAATATAAAAATAAATGAAATACAAACCGTGTCAGAATTTGGACCATAATCGTGACCAGTATGGTCAGGTTCATCGAAGTATAGAGTAATAAAGTCTGGCCTGAAAAATAAAATAAAAGGTGATTATTTTAGTACAAAGGCTGACCTACTTTTAAAAACTTTTTACACAATCGTTCTTATTTTTCTAAGGCGCATTATTGTATGAGTAGATGGACCTACCGGGTGTCACTTGGGTACTGCAGCCATTCTTTGATTTTGTTGATCTTTGTTTCCGGTGATGTGTTGCTAAATGGAGAGAAATTGAACATCAATCAAGTATCAACAACAAAAGTAATTACATTTTGAAGTTAATCAACGGCATGGTCACACTAACAGGATTTGATCTTTTGTTTAATTGTCCAGAAAACTTTGAGAGCCATCTTTGTAAAGCGTTTCTTCAGTACGCTAAATGTGTTTTTTGACTGGATTACAAAATCAAGTCATAAACCACAAGGGGAACTGACTGGGAAAATTTTAAGTTATGTGTTGATAAAAAAATATTGACAAGAGCGTTATTTGAACCTGCGACATCTGGGCCCAATTTCATAGAGCTGCTAAGTACAAAAATTTGCTTAGCATGAAATTTCTGCCTCGATAAAAACAGGATTACCAACGAAATTTCCAGATGATTTTCAGGATTCAGCAAACATCAGCTGAATACCAGTAACAAGCAAAATGCAACAAATGGAAATTTTGTTGGTAATCCTATTTTTATCAAGGAAGAAATTTCATGCTAAGCAAATTTGTGTGCTTAGCAGGTCTATGAATCTGGGCCCCGGTATAATGAGCCCGCACTCTACCAACTGAGCTATCCAACCCTAATGTGCACAGAATCCCTTCTTGGTCAGTATCTTTGTTCAGGGGTGCAGTTGCTATTACCGTAGCTGCCCTGTAGCCAGAGATCACACCAGAGGTTACGACACACCCGTAAAGCGGTAGTGAGAGATGGGTGCAACTTTATACTTTATTTTTACATTTTTTATTGTAGTACACGCACTTACCCGTCATATGGATAGTAATAATCAGGCCTCATACCTAAACACAAGAAACAAATCAATATTTTATCATTATTATTAATTATATCCACCTGTTTTTATATAGCGCTTTTCACACCTGGAGGGCGTCCCAAAGTGCTTCACATTATTTCCCCTGGTAATTAATATGTGCCACGACTGGGATATGAACCCACGCTTGCATAGTTTCGTCGTTACAGCTGGGTGTGAAGTCTCTAAATTATCTCTCCGCTTATTGATAGTTACAATCTAGACTCTAATAAAGTTATTATCATTGTATAAATCACAAGAATTATCTGTCTGTGAACTCTAGTAGGAGGCTGAGAATTCTGAAGTGCTGTTTTTGTCTTTTATGAAGTAATTTTTGGGGGCAAACAATGTAAGAAGTTTTTAATAGTGAAAATATTACTTTTCAGCATAATTTGTAATTCTTAAATTACATGTACCATGTTTGACAAAAGCAAATTTCCATTTTATAGACACTAGACATTGAATTGAATTATACTTGTGTACCTTGTATTTCCACATCAGATCCAACCCAAAAGTAGCTTCCAGCTATTAGACCTTGCTTCATAGCTGTGTTCCAGATCTAGAAAAGTCATCATTACCTAACTGTCATGTATCCATTTATTACCTGTTCAAATTGTTCATAATTATTCTGGACCCTGGAAATGTGCAATAAGGTCAATTTGGCAAAGGCCAACTAGACAGAATTTGGATAGCCCACCCAACATGACAAAACTAGCCACTGTGGCGCCACAACCAGGCTGTGGTGTGTCCATTGATAAATCTATTTTATCCGCAAGAGATAAAATTAATTATTTTTTAACTGTAGTTGTACTTTGATGTTTGAATATGATTAATAGTACTGACTTGTTTTGCGATTTTTGTGCAAAAATCAAATGTATGCAGATAATAAAGTTCTTAAAATACAACTCGAGCTAAAGTTACCAGGCTTCAAGTTTCACCTTAAAGGCATGTTCTCGTTCTAGAAGAAAGTATAAAAGTACAAGGGTGTCACATTGCCAATGCTCTTGTTGTCGTCCGTGATTGTCAGGCTCGCCTTCAAGCCCCCCCCCCCATTTTTTTTCTTTCTTTCCGTGGGATGGGTGTTTTTTTTCCACTTAACATAGGGGTGGGTGGTTTTTAAACTGTGAGGTGGGTAATGGGAGACATTCTTTTTTGGCAGGACGGCTTTGTAGAGGTGCTGGTCACCTGTTCTTCCTTGCCACTCACTGGCTCGATATTTGTTATCTATTTTGCTTCTTTGTATCTTATTTATCACTTTGTATATTTTTATGCAAGTGTAAAGCCTAATAAAACTAAACTAAAACTAAAAAACTGAAAAAAGAAAACACAGAAATGAAAGAAGGAAATAAATCCTTACCGGTTCCCCTCCCCACCAGTAACTGTTATCTTTCTCTGTGCCGGACAACGAGAAGACTTTATTGAGCTCAGGATCGTACATGTTGTTACCAATGATTCCATGATGCTCAGGAAGAAGACCCTTAAACAAACAAAAAATGAATCATGCAACAAATTTTTTAGGAACTATAGTTTTACCTTGAGAAGCGTTTAATTTAAAATTGTTTGGGTTTGAACAAGGAAAATTGACTGGAGCCGAGTTGAACCAACGACCTTTGAAAAAACGTACCAGAGGTCATCGGTTCAAGTCCCACTCCAGTTAATTTTCAAAGTTCAAACCCAAGCTATTCACCAGTCAGTTTCCCTTGTGGTTTATTAAAATATGACAATATTTTCTTAAACTACCTTTTGAACTGCAATTTCATTAAAAAATAAATGAAAAAGGAAAAAAAATCACAAGGCTACATGATACACATTTTTTTTTAAATGAAATTCAAATATGATCATTAGTTTTAAAAAATGTGAGTAAGCAATTTTGGTCTGTCATGTTCTGACTTGACTTTGAAATAGAAACACTTCTTTAGCTTTACAAGTATTCCTGTTTATATTAAGAACATTACCGTGACGATGCTGTAATGGTTTGGAAACGTCAACGTTGGAAAGGAAGGATACATGTATGGAGTATGAACTCCACAATCACCTAGTCAGAAAGAAAAACAAATATTCATCCTAGTAGTGATCAAACTGTTGTATTGTTTTGGGGCTACAGAAACAGGAAATCTGTTTGCTTAAAGGGAAATTTGTCTGGTAATCAAGTATTGATGGAAATGGAAACTTAATTACTTGGTTACACAAGTACATGTACAGCAGATTTCAATTTAAGAATTTTGAGAAAAATTTCACTTCAAAGTAATGTGGTTTTGTAAAAAAAACATTCATTTTTCTGCCCCCAAAATTTGAATATGAGAAGCATTACTGCTCTAACGATTATCAAATTGTGTGCTTTTGTTGGGGTTTATTCTTCCTGCTTGGACATTATTCTCTCCAGATTTTCAGCGATATCTAAAAACACAACCACCTTTTATTGTATTCATCTACATGAATGGTTTTACCCAAAGGTATACTTTGCTCTTTAATAAGCAAAATGTATGTGAACTTTTAATTTATTATTATTTTTTTTTTTTTTGTATTGATGAACTTACTCAGTCTCTTGAGGTTTGGGGTAACTCCTCTGTCCAAATAGTCGTTACGGAAACCGTCTAAAGAGACCAGAATTAGAGGAGCTTTGTCCACTCTGTAGAATAAATAACATGCAAGGTTTGGGCCAAGATTTGGTAAAAGAGTTTTAACATTTGCTGGAAATTAAAAAAACTGTGGGTCCAAATGGTTCACTTACAAAACACATGCAGTTTTATGACGTATTAGGCTAAACAGGGTGTCTAAATTTTAAACAGGGTGTCCGGAAGACACCCAGACACCCCTCTGGCTAACACTATTAAGATGTTCTGCCGTCGATTTCACCAAACTCTTCCTAACTTAGGATTAATCTTAGGACTTAGGACGGGTTCAGTTTCGTATCCAAATACGTAGGACGCATTGAACCCATCCTAAGTTAAGACGAGTTATTGTCCTAACTCGAGTTAGGATTAATCCTAGCGTTTCGTGAAATCGGCTGCAGGCTTTGGAACATGAAGTCCTCTTCAGAAGGATAGCCAATGTTGTTCCAATATATGGGACCCAAGCCTGTGAAAATTTGAGCTAAATTGGTCATCGAAGTTGCGAGAAAATGATGAGAGAAAAACCACCCTTGTGGGGCGAACTGAAAACATTATTTATTATCTCCAGCTCGACCATGTTCTTACTATATAACTATGTAATATAGATTATTATTATTATTAATGTTTTATTGTCACTTGCAAAAATATAAAATTGTATTTTATAGGCTTAAAGACCCTGGACATTACTGGTAATTGTCAAAGACCAGTCTTCTCACTTGGTGTATCTCCACATGCAAAAGTAACAAACCTGTGAAAATTTTAGCTCAATTGGTTGTCAAAGTTGTGAGATAATAATGAAAGAAAAAAGCACCTTGTTACACGAAGTTGTGTGCTTTCAGATGCTTGATTTTGATTCGCGGAAAATTACTTCTTTCTCTGAAAACTACCTCACTTCAGAGGGAGCTGTTTTTCACAATGTTTTATACTATCAACCTCTCCCCATTACTCATTACCAAGTAAAGTTTTATGATAAAAATTGTTTTGAGTAATTACCAATAGTGTCCACTGCCTTTATAACACAAGTGAGGAAGGCTCAACACTTACACAAGACCTGAGGCCAATGATTCAAGCACCACGCCAGTAAACTCATGGCCAGACAAGTCCAGTATTTTTTAATTATCTTTAATTTAAACAAAACAATGTTCAAGTGTATCTGTACGATTCCAACTTATAAGATCTTATAGGATTCTTATAAGACTCGTATAGGACTGCTCTAAGCAGCTCAATACAAGTTCTTATAAGATTTTAATAAGATTCTTATAACTTTCTTTAAAGTTTCTTAAAAGATTCTTATAAGACTGCTCTTAGCAGCTCAATACAGGTTCTTATAAGATTTTAATAAGATTCTTATACGTTTCTTATAAGAGTATTTCATAAGGGAAGCTTACCCATCGGGGCACTGAGGCTGCTGTTCTGTAAAGCATGGGGTTCCGAGCCAAGGTTTGCCTACAGATTGACAAAAACAAAACCAAAAGAATTTTTTAATTGTTTTTTTTTAACAAAAATGGGAAACACAGAAAAAAACAGAGCAGTTATATTTGAGACTCTAGTTGATATCAGCCAATTTTATGTAAAATATTTGCATTTATTCTGAGTGTGTGCAGATTTAGAGAGACTTACGGAATACGATCTATAATCAAGTTTAAAAAGTCGTTATAAAACTTGATTTCCACACAATATAACTTTATAATTTACATTTTCCTCATAATATAAGTGCCCCTTTACCAAAGGAAAACCGCACTGGCCCTTCATAAGAGCGAAATTCAAGGACTGGAGTAAGAAAGTAAGTACCAGTTCAAAAGAATTATGCAAACGTCTTGTTATGAACCCCTTGCATAGCATGAAACCCTACACTGACACGCACCATTTTAACGCACAAAGAACAGCTATCGTCCAATCATTTGCCTCCTTTGACCCCAGTGAGGGCGCTTTTTGACCCCAGTGAGGGCGTTTTTTGAGAGTGTGACGACACATGCAAGGGGGTCTATTGCCTGTCATGTTATTGTTTACCTGGTGCTGACGTTCCCCCATGTGATGTTGTACCTCCATGTGATGTTGTACCATCAACAGCTTTGGCTGTTGTGGCTTCAGGTTTAGCCGTTGAGGGGGGTTTGGGCATCATCGTGGTCTTGTCCCCAGGCTTCTGCGGCTCTACAGTGGCCTTGGTAGGCACGTCTCCATACCAAATGGCATAGCCTACACCAATGCCAATGCCAACACCGCATAATACAGCGACAAGCTAATTCAAGAAGAACAAATTTAGTTAGGAAGACTGTGAAGTACAATTCAATTCAATGTTACTATTTCATCAGTTTACTTTTGATAATTTTGATAACTATTAATAATAATAATAATAAGACTTGTAATGCGCACAAATCCACCCTGCTGGGTGTTCAAGGCGCAGAATATTGTTTTCATCTCCTAAGTTTTACTGTAAAATACTCATAATTTGAATAATTGACAAACTTTATTAAAATGTGTAAATGTAGGACAACAATAAAAAATAATTGCGTGTAAAAATGAAAATTGATTTTTGGGGTTGAACAAAGAATTGACTAGAGTGGGATTCGAACCAACGACCTCCGGATTAACGTGCCGGCGCTCTACCAACTGAGCTATCTAGCCCTATATTGGCGGTGTCCCGGTAGTCAGTTTCCCTTGTGGTTTATATTGATAAAAATGAAAATTGTCAAAAACACGGGAAAATATTTATTCATATAATTTATGAAGGCCTAACTGAAGTCAACAATAGTCCAATACTTACTACGATTACGGGATAAAGTAGTGTAGATTTTTTCTGTGGGAGAAAAACACACAACATGTAATTTTCAACATGAGCATGGATTTTCAGACTTTATTTCCCACAAAAAATCTATGGGAGGCACTGATCAGAAAAAAAGTTTTTACTGTGCATTTTAATGCAGGAAAAAATTTGTCAATAAGGCTGAGTAAAAAAAGAAACATATTGTTTTGGAGGCCGCCTCCTTTTAATATTTATTTTTTATGAAAAAAAGGGTTATTTTAAACGATTTCAGCTAGTAAAACAATCTGAATGTCTTGTCTGAATGTCTTGACCAAAATGTTTCATATATATGTATTGTGTTTGAGCAGTAGAACAAACAATGGATATTTGAATAAAAATTTTTAAATAAATGTCAAATTTTGACATTTATTTAAAAAAGAATGGTGGCCATCTTGAAATAAAAAATAAAAAGCCCCTCCTCCTTCCTTTTTTTGAGAAAGCCGGACGCTAATCATGTTTCTTTTTTTACTCGGCATAATAAAAGTCCAAGAAGAACATTCTTATTAATAGCGGACGAAACCGAAATAGTTCTAGGAGTAGGGCCGGCTAGGGTAGAAGTCAATAAAGAAATGCCTTCTCATTCTGTGAAATTTGTTTTACTTATTTAGAAGATTTAGACAGAACTTTAGACAGTCAGTCAGCAGTCAGAACGCACATGACTGACTCAGCAGGCTCAGAATAAATAAGTTTTTAATTTAGTGTTTTATTCTGCATTAATTTCGTCTTACCTTGTAACTTTTCCCGAAGGTGAGAGTAACCTCTTCGTTCGTCAAATTTACCTTGGACTAAGAACAACATAATATGAAACATTTTAAAGACAAATCATTGGATACTCAAAAGTCTCTCTTCGTTCGTCCACGTGTGTTTAATAAAACAAAAATTGTTGAAGGAATATGCGAGAAGTGTTCCCTGTATTCTCTCAATGTAATTTTCTAATACCTAAGTACCAGACTAATCAGATGTCTTCGGCAGCGATTGCGCATGTGCAATTCTTGAGCGACTACAGTCATCCAATCAGCGGGATCACAGTTCTAGAAGTCACTTTCAACCAATCAAGAGTCAGGAGTGACGTACGTCTAAAAGTTTCGCTGACTGGCGTTGTTATGTGGGAAGTTTTCCTGTTGAAGTTGGATCTAGAACCCTATGTTTTTTTATTTTTTATCTTAAACAAATTATGACAGAAAATGCTTCCAAAAGACAAACATTTAAAAACTTTATGCTGTGGACTAATTTTTTTTACATGGCTGTTGAACGGGCTTTGGTGGTTGGTTTTAGTCAGCCGGTGGGTTTTGTTCGTGCACAATGAAAAGTTTGTCTTTGCCAGTACTGTAAATAACCGTTTTACATTAAAACCTAAATTTCGAGGGTCAAATCGGTAAAGAAACGGACCAACCATCTTTAGACAAACGTAATAAGTTCGTCATTGTGTAATTTGTATCAATAATGGCCGTTATAGTAGTCCTATGATGGAACTGATACTAGATAGAAAAAAAGTAGGATTTAAAACTTGGCATAATCTTTGCGGACGTGTAAATCTTTTCTCATGGTCGGCTCTGAAAAGAAGAACCTGTGGTTGATATCATATCAACATATGATCATATCAACATATGATCAACTTGTGTCTCCGTCATGCAGGGCTATCCTATTATCGCGACCAGTGCCGGATTTCATAAAGGGGTTAAGCATTGCTATAAAGCACACATAGAGTGGGTCACGCTGATTGTAATTTGGCTGGTAGTAGGCCTAACCCGTTTCAAAGCAATATCTCAGTGCGTTGCGCAAATTTGTGCTAACAGACTTTATGAAACTGCAACTTCAATCCATCGCCTGACATTTCTAATGCTGATCGACACTTTATATCATGATCGACACTCGCCAGTCATTTTATTTCCTCATTTAGCTTTTAGACCTATTTGCCATGAGCAGTTAAGCTTCAGAGACCAAACCTAAATAGCGTGTCTCGGGTATTAAAAACAACCTTATCTAAACTTTATCAAGGCGTTAATATTATAAGTTATCAACACAAGCGCTTTTGCGTCCCATGGCCGAAGTTTTATCAAGTTTATTATGCGTTATTATACCCTATAAAACACAATACCACTGTATGTTGATAATCGTATACGCAAACTTCATATTGGGTCAATACACACCGTACCAGTACAAATAAGTAACCTCATAAAATGATATGATATCTAGATTGATTGCCCACTTTAGTCTTGAGTATAAATCGATGATAAAGTTAAGTCAATAATAGGGGTCTTTGTACAAGCATTGCTTGCAATTTAGCCTTTCTGCCTGACATGCCTGACGGTTCATTGACTCAATGTGGCTGAAGGTGAACGGAAAAAGGGGTTATAATTGAAATACTATCTTTCATTTAAAAAAATATAAAGGTAAGGGTTCACAATGTGAAGATTTAAAATTTCGGTGTCCTCCACCCCCCCCCCCCCAAAGTTTTTTTCCCGTTTTGTTTTAAAAAAAATTTGTTATGCGTCTTCTGCTCGGGCGTTCGCGGGCGACAGAGTAAATTCACCCATCCGGCCAAATCAATCCAGAATGGTTCTTCTGTTGTCATGTTCAAACTCAGGTTCGTGTGTCGACAGTCGCATTCATTCCCGTTTATCATTTCAGTTTCTGTGATTATTAAAGGTATATCCTAATGAGTAATCCTTATAAGTAAGGGGTTTACTTTGTCAGGGGGTGACTTTGTAGGGGTAACTTTGTAAGGGGGTGACTTTGTAAGGGGGTGACTTACAATGTCGCCCCCTGGCAAAGTCGCCACTTAGCAAAGTCGCATAGTAACAAAGTCGCCTCCAGACTTAAAGTTTCTGGGAGGAAGACGGCGGAACTCATTCAGAGGAAAACACACGCCATCACTCGGAACGGGACTGACAGCCGCCTACTTATATTGCCCTCGGTCCCGGTGGGATTCGAACAGGGGTCCTATAGAGCTCACAAGGCGAGACAGGCCAGCACCACAACCCGACCGCCGTAAACATTCGAAAGTTTATCATTTCGGACACGCACTGCCAAAGTTAAACGACTTTGTTTTAGTACGTACCGCAGATGACATAATTGCAGGTTATTCTTCCAAGCTTTGATTTAGTCGACACTCCGACGTCTCTATAGATCGTCTATATCGAGACAGTATCCAGAAGACCGCAACTTCCACAAAATAACTCAGCTCAGAACTGAAACAACACAATGAAACTGTAAATAATGCATTAAAAAATGTAATAATATAAAATATAGGCCTGTTTACATTTGTATCATTTGTGTTTGTCGCTGGATCATGTCAAAGATTGGTATTTCCGTCATAAGATCCGCTACAAGATTTTCATATTTTCTTTTCTTGTAACTTACCCGTCACGTTCTCGAATTCCCTGCCTCAGTGGCAGCAGCTTAGGTCACTCTGTGCTACAGACACTGTGTTGATACCCAGCATGCAGCCTCGTCGTAACGTGGACTGAAACGTAACTACTAAAGTGGGGAGCAGCCACAGGGTACCCATGTAGAACCCGCCCCTTCGTCAACAAACTTTAAAGGACAGGTTATCCCCTTAGAAACAAACCTATAACAAGAATCTTAATGGAATCTTATGGAATCGAGTAAGTGACGAAAAAATATATAAGAATCCTATTGGAATCATATTTAAATTCTATGGGTTTCTATGATAATTTCGCCTTTGGATACGATTTTATTTTTTAGTGATGGACACTTTTATTGCAATATGATTTGAAGTTGAAACATTTAGCCCCCCCCCCCCCCCCCCCCCCTTGGCCTCTATTACAATCAAACGGAACCAATGCCTATGAGAACAGTATAGTATGTCAATGTGTAGTCACATGTCAGCTACAACCACGGATCCGCAACGGGAAATTCAGTTGGTAAAATGCAAGCATGATCTCACAACAAAAAGTAGAAGTATTTTATTTGGTAAAGGGCTTGCCTACATTTTTAGCCAACTTGTTGTTCTCTTTTCAACATCGTAAGAAAGACTCAGAGAGCCATATAACAGCACAAAAAAGGTGGGCTATGGGAACCTACATAACAAATAGACTGTTTAATAGACTGTTCTGTGTTCAGTGAGTTTGTTTAATTCACAAAACATCTTGGTTTATCTTGATGCCCCCAAAAATCCAAAATTGGAAAAGGAATATCATAATATTATGCCTGATCAATGTTGTTGACCTTTCGCGTCCAGTTCCTTTAAAAACAACACACATGCAGTGGATTAAGTTATACTGAGCGGATTAACATCTGGGTGTAAAGGCCAATGGCTAAAATAAAGAGTCCAAATTTAAAGACAACGGGGAGCGAAAACCCAACTACTAGTAGGCCCTACATCATTAAGACACAAATTGCATTGAGGGCTTTGTTCCAATCGTCATACTTGGTTGCGGCAGTTAGCAACATGTGTAGATCTGTAAGGCTATGTGCTACACAAAACTGTATGAGCAGTTTACAGAATACATAATCTGGCCTGTGGTCATAACCTGATTTTATTTACCCAGCAAAATTTGTATCTGCTTAGCCAGTTTCGGGTCCTAATTGGTTAAAAAAGGAACTGTTGTGTGTGATTATTAGTTTACTCAAATTGGTCCCTTGAGTACTGTTTTGTTGACAATAATGCACTAAAGGTGCATTAATTAATATGGTAAGCACATTAATAGTTTTGCTAAGCAAAATTGCTTTAATTAATAAACCTTTAAGGCTATGTGATCACTTATTTTTCACAAGGGCATACAAATCGGAAATCAGACTTGAGTAGGATGCTATAATGCCTACATGTATTGAACAAAAGACTTCAAAATGGCCAACTACATTAATGCAGTATACAGGGCGAGAGTCATTGCAGGTCAATGGGTCTGAACTAGGATCCAAATTTTGAATTTTTGTTGAAATGATGACATTTCCAACTTTTGGTAACCCCTGGGGTTTAGAATTCATAGAGTTTTTAGGAACAGTGTCCTCATCACCAGAGAAGTAAATGAAAGAACAGGATTTATTTATGTTGATAAACTGAAATAGAAACTCTGATTGGCTGTAATTTTCCCGCTTTTTCCTGGATCCTTCCCGTAATCCCTTTCCCCTTTTTTTCTTTCTTTAAATGGATATGTTATTTGTTGTTTGGGTCTAAAGCTAAGGCCATCTACCCTACTCATTATATATGTCGATAAACAGATATATTTTTTCTTCACCGGGCTGACTTACAAAAGTCTGAATTCAGATAAAAGTCTGACATTTCTCACACCTGTATTATCAGCACTAATTATCCAGTGCAAGCTCGACTCTGAAAACACATAATATAGACTACTGCAATATAACATCAGGAACACACAGAGAAAAAACCCAAACAAACCTGAATATGCATGAAATATTCAAATAGATTTTAATTCAATTACTTGTCATGTTTGTACAAACAAATTATACATTCTATTACATTAAAATATCATCTTTGATATCTATAAAATAGTTATGTTAATTTGAATATTCAGTAAGTTTCTATTTTTTAAATAAAGCAATCTCTCGATGTTGTGTCCCCCCAAGTAAAAATTGCCCTTTGCCATCCCAGGCCTGGATTTTCAACTTTAATAATAATAATAACAACAACTAGACATAATTGCATTTGTGCACAAATGCATAGCTGTTTCGTCAATAAATTCTCAACTGAATTAGATTTGTTGTGTGTATTCAAAGCAGTTAGCCAAATTAGGCATAAATAACAGAGAAATTCCTTTTATACCATGTTTAGTTAGCAACTGATGACTTAAAGGTGCAAAAATTAAAAAAATCATAACAAATCGTGTGATGACGTCATCATAACGGCATTTTATAATTCACAAGAACTTGCCAATATCTAACAACCTACCAAGTTTCAACAAAGTCGCATTGTAACTACGGGAGTTATACGACTTCAAAAAGTGCAATCACGTGATCCCCGATGACGTCATTGATCTGAAACTTCACACATATGATGCCTGCCTGACAGTAAACGTGTGTATAAAATTTGAAGTGATTACACTAAACTTCACCACACACATCTTCAAAAAGTCCGTTTTAAGGAGTTTTCAACCTGCTGCTAGTGGGCGCTGTTGCGTTTAGTTATGTCATCGATATTTGTTTTGAACTGCCCACCCTTGCTAGACACTATCATCGTTAAACCAACTTCATAACTTTTGCACATTTGAATTAGAGGGCACTTCCGGTTTCGACTGGAAGTAGAGGTCATGTGAGGTCACGCACACAAAATAAAATGAAGACCTAATTTATCCCTACCCAATCCCGCAAACAAAAACCTGCGGTCTCTTGTGGCTGATTTGATATAAATTTTTAAACAGTTAACATAAAACACCTTTAAAATTATGTCACGTGACCGGTGATGACGTCATCATGAAATCCTTGCTTTAGGATCATCATCATAGGACCAATACCTTTCATGACGGAGCTTGCCATTGCTTGTGTACAGTTAAGAATGTGCATGAGAATATTACCTGTGTACAAAATGCAACTACATACGGAATACACGCAATCGGGTGTGTGTACAAGGACACGGCATGGTAATTGTGTTCAAATGATTACGCACATTGGCATGGCATTGACTGCGTGTACAAATGATTACGCACATTGGCATGGCAATGTGTGCGTGAGGCTATGGCACGCAACCTTATGGCATTGCACAAATACATAGCTGTTTCGTCAATAACTTTTCAAGTTTCTCATTTGAGTTTTAAATTTGTTGTGTATTCAAAGCAATTTTCGTGTACAAATGATTACGCACATTGGCATGGCAATGTGTGCGTGAGGCTATGGCACGGAACCTTATGGCATTGCACAAATACATAGCTGTTTCGTCAATAACATTTCAAATTTCTCATTTGAGTTTTAAATTTGTTGTGTATTCAAAGCAGTTTGCCCAAAGTGGCATAAATAAAGAAATAATTTGGAATATACCATGTTCAGATAGCAATTGATGTGTTAAAGGTGTAAAAATTGAAAACATAATTAAAAATCATGTGATGACGTCATCATGACGTCATTCCACAATTCACGAGAACTTGCCAATATCTAACAATCTACATAGTTTCAACATAATGGCGTCATTACTTTGAGAGGTATACGACTTCAAAAAGTGCACCTTTAATACAGCGTCACGTGACTCCCGATGACGTTATTGATCTGAAACTTCACACATATGATGCCTGCCAGACAGTTAACGTGTGTGTAAAATTTAAAGTGATTAAAAAAAAACTTCGCCACAGACATCTTCAAAGAGTCCATTTTGAAGAAATTTCAACCTGCCACTAGAGGGCGCTGTTGCAATTTATGACGTCATCAATACTTTTTTTTAACTGCCCACCCTCGCTAGACACTTACGTCCATGGGAAAGCAACTTCATAACTGTTACCACTTTTGAGTTACTGGGCACTTCCGTTTTTGACCCGTTTCGACCGGAAGCAGAGGTCATGTGAGGTCACGCACATAAAATAAAATGAAGACCCAATTAATCCCTACCCAATCCCGATAACAGAAAGCAACGGTCTCTTGTGGTTGATTTGATATAGATTTTCAAAGATTTAAATAAAACACCTTTAAGAGGACGTCACGTGACCGGTGATAACGTCATCATGACGAATTTCTTTTAGGACCCTCCTTGCACCGATGCCCTTCATCACTGAAAGTTTCATTGCAATTGCTCTTTAGGAACCATGCAAAAAAATGCGAGTACTGAATAATCCTGAAACAACCAAATAAAAAACCGAACAAAAACAATAGCTGTTTCGCTGCGCTGCGCAACGAAACAGCTAATAACAGGTATTTAGAAACGCTCCCCATAGAAAACTATATCACAGCGCTTACAAAAACTGAAAATGCACAATGAACAACAAAATCTTATCGGAAAAGCTACAGCTACAGATCTTTGAGAGGGCAAGGTAATTTTCATTTAGCAAAGGGCACCTCCATTTGAAAATCTTAAAGTCTCAAAGGAAAAATGTTAAGGGGCACCAAGACCAAGACCAGTGGGCGACAGAGACCATGGCCTCCTATAAGTATCCAAGGTCAATAATAATAACAATAACTAGACATGATTGCATTTGTGCACAAATGCAGAGCTGTTTCGTCAATAAAATCTTTAAATTTCTCAACTGAGTTTGGAAATTTGTTGTGTATTCAAAGCAATTTGTCCAATGTGGCACAAATAAAAAAATAATGTGGATTGTACCATGTTCAGATAGTATACACATAATGAATGTTTATGAGTGCAATGGTGCGAATATGTTCATGAGTTGAAAGATGGAATGTTCTATTCAACGAGGCGGAGCCGAGTTGAATGGAACATTCCAGCTTTCAACGAATGAACATATTCGCACCATTGCACTCATAAACATTCATTATTTGTTTTATATAACATCCAAGTAGAACTTTGTCATTTTGATTGAAAGAAACAACTTTCAAAACAAACAATTTCAACTGTAGAAGCCGAATGCTAGTAATTTTACTATGCCTTCTTGCAGTAACACCTGCTGCGTTACCAAAGACACGCGCACGCAGTGATGTTTTTACTCAGCTTTTTCGTTCCATCCGAAAAGTACCATTGCACGCTGGCAGCGTGCCAGCGTGCAATGGTACTTTTCGGATGGAACGAAAAAGCACGGCGAGTGACTCAGCGTGCAATGGTACTTTTATTTGCTATCACGTGACGGACAATCCTCCAATCAAATGGCAAGGATCTGCTTGGGTGTTATATAACAATTTATAATCAATAAACACAATAGAAATAATATCCATGAAGTGCCAGGCCCACACTCCCATCAATCTTCTTCACCCAAATCTTTGAAAATGGAAGGTACAAAATTTCATTCACAGCAGCAACAAATAAAAACTAGAAAGATATCAGTTGGAGAAGTATTGAAATAATGACAAATAAGTGCAAATAAGCCATTTGTGAGTTAGATTTGAATATGCCTAATGTCTGGTATATACATTGACTTGCTTTGTCACAACTTAACGCTTAAATATGAATTCCTCAGACTATGGTCCGTATTGAATAACCCCTTTGTTGCTATGAAAGTAAGTGGCAATATTTTAGGGCAACCCATATGCGCATCTAAACACGTACATCAATGAAGCACGCAGTGTTTTCTGTTTGATTTTTATTGCATACGTACATGCTCACAGATGCCAAGTTGTGGGCAGGTGGTTGAATGGTTACATCATATTCCATACGGTCTATAGGGACAGTTTCAATGCTAAACTGTTGCGTCTACATAAATTTATACTTTCAAAATGTTTCCAAGAGTACAAGGCAATATTTACTCAAGATTTACAAACAAAGATTACTCAAATAAATGGCTGGGTTGAAGAGACCTGCCATGGTTTATCTTTTTAAGTCTCAATCGTTTCTTTTCAAAATATAAAACTATTTATCATGCATTCTGAACCATGCTCTCTGGGTTATTACGGACTCTAAGCAGCAATAATACTACCTGATAACAATCGGCCTATAGTGATGAGTATTTACATTTTTACACAATATTCTGAAATGAATCCAGTGGGTAAATTCTCCAGACAATGGGCCCAATTTTATAAAGCCTGTAAGCATAACACCTTGCTAAGCACAGACAAATCTTGCTTAACAGAAACTGGAAAAAAAAAAAAAAATCCATAATTTTTGCATTGTTGCAATTTATGCCCCACTAAAAATGTGCTTTTTCTTCCAGTACGAGCTGATCCACTAATCAGAATCTTGAACTGGAGGGTGGTATAAAAAGCTATAACCTACTCCCCAGTTTTTATATTGCACACTGCGTATTGTGAGTGTCAATGCCTCACGCTCCTCGAATGGACAGTGCAAAAATTACATTCTAAACTTTGTGTGCCTGCATGCTGTTCGTAGTGAAATAATGTTCTGAAACGTTTAACTTTGCGCGTTGCACGTGAGATTGGAAGGTGTGATAACTTATAATGTCTATACCAAGGCTATATACAAAAAAATCAACAAAATAGGGAAACCCCCACATTAGGGCTGAATAGCTTAATTGGTTACTCCAGAGGTCAAAGGTTCATATCCTGCTCTCAGACATTTTTTGGTTTAACTCGGAATTATTTTCTGGAAAATTCTGATTTAGCTTACTTGGAGCAGAGATATTAAAGAAGCTATGTCAGATTTTTGGCCCCAAACATTAAAAAATTGATTTTTTTTGATTGAATGGTATTTCAAAGAGTATCACTTTATTTCACTGCTACTAATAATTGGCGGACTTTTTCGAGCAATGGCTCAAATGAAAGCTTGTAACTTTCTCGACCCCCATCAAATCGGCCAAAAATCTGACATAGCATCTTTAATAAAGAGGTGTCTTGAATGGAAGGCATGCTGCGACGGAGCCAAATCTCAAAACTTGCCCAAGATCGTCAGAGACGGAATAAACTTGTAGTTGTCTGCTCCGCAGCCGAAAGATGATGATGATGATGTCTTGAATGAAACTCAGCACACAGTATTGAAGCGGTGTTTCTCTGTCACCAATGTCAGTTTTACTAGCAGCTACTCTTAAACTCATCAAAGATGTAAGCTGGTATGTGGGCCTCTACGGACTGTGTAGGGATCAAGAATAAACATTGGATTTAGTGGAATGCTTAATTCAGACCTCGGCATAATTTCCTGAAAATGTTAGGCACAGAGATAGAAAACTATTACCAATAACTTTATTTAAAAAATGTATATTCAATTTGCAGTAACACCCTGTGTTCCTGAAGAAGATCAGAGCATACCTTTAAAAAAAAAAATTAGGCAAGTCGCCAGACACACAAGGCCTGAAGGCCACTTCAAGGTGTGGGCTGCAATTATTTTTGTCCAGAGGCCGTTGCCACCTACTCCTAGGGCTGAAACAGGGTTACCCCTTTCACAGTCCATACGAATGTAGGCTTGGGTATCATCAATTCGAAGCCTGAGTTGAGTTGTCAACCACCAGTTCTTTTAAGAAACACCACTACTCAAAAGAGATTTACACATGGTTCTGCAGCAAACCTCACCCAACCAGGCGTAAATATCTACTGAGCTGTAAAAATTTTGTTCTTTAAGAACTTGTCTTGCCATTTATTCTCCTGCTGCGAAGTTTCAAATCCTACTTATTTTGTAAATGATTTTTTAAATTGTAAGAATGGATCAATTATAGTGATATATGATTACAATATTTCAGAACTAAGTCTGAATTGAGTGTACCTGTCTTGACAAGCCTGCGTAGTGAGTGAAATCATCCAGGAATGCAAGAACGTTGATGACATCTGAGGGTAGGTCTGAAGCCTTGCCTCTGTTGATAAAAGATTGTGGAAACAACAACAAAATAAATATATTAATATATTATATCATTTAGATGCGATCAAGCATAATGAGTCCTTTTCAACTTGGGTCATTACAAATCTTTTTTTTTTAAAGAGCATTATCTGAGCTTTAATGCTGTTAAGACCAAATGTTTTTACCGCTTTGGGGTAAAATGATGTAAAAGTAGAAGTACCAAGAGATGTGAGAGAATGAAAATGAGAAAAAGGGGTTATGAGTTAAGTTATGGAAAGATTTGCGGTAACACCATGTAATGACTATCTCTAATGAGTTGGGTAGGTTCTGAAAAGAGTTAAGTTGTTTGTTGAATATATACATCTGCACATATTCATTCAATGATAACTTTAACCCCTGTTTTCAGAAAGGAAGTTGTCAATAAAAAAAAGATATATTCTGGGATTTAAGTTTACAAAAACATTGACAAACTGGCAAACCTACCCCGCTGCTGTACTCTCTACGGATGATCTGACATATTGCCCAAGCAGAGCTAGGAACTGATCTGTGTTCTCGGAGTGGAACTGTCGGAGTAGGGTCAATGTACCGACAACAAATGGTGGTCCGTCAATGGGATCTTTGGGGACTTTACAAATCATACTTCCTGTAAGATCACATACAAACAAAATAAATTCAGTATTTTGAAATTGTGTCTAGTTTATTCAGGCATGTTTGTTCCTTGAGGACAGGGGTTGACCTACATGTGGACACGGTGTAGGCTTTATTAGACATTATTAAAAAAGGCAGCATAACAAAAATACTGTCGTTATTGAGAGACTATGTCTTGTAATTTCCAGCTTTGGATTTAATAAAGTTCTATCTATCTATCTATCTTTGTATCTATCTACTCACCAACACTCTTGAGGTACTGGAATTTGGGAAGTTGCGACACAACAAACAGGAATGTGAAGAGAGCAAAATATGGAAGTCTCTTGGTAGTGATGTAGATCTGGAAAAGAAACATAGAATTTTGTCATTTCTGCTCTAAATCTTACAGATCTTTCATTGATATTGTTTATAAATGTTATGGTTACTACAGAAACGTTCAAGTGGCTGACTGGTTAAAAGCATCGGACTCAAGCTCTGGGTGGGTTCGGGTCCCTGCCGAGGCACTTGTGTCTTTTAAAATAAAAGCTTTGTCTTTCGGATTGGACACTATAGACGATGTGACCTCTGACGTCACTCGAAAACCATAACATGATTGGTGCGCATACCGACAGGCAAAACCTTTGTGTTTTGGCAGCCAGCTAAAAAGTGTATGCAATCTTACCATGACTGCGCGTCAAAGTGTTTTGTCAACAGAGGGCGGTTTGAATGAAAACATAGGTCACATCGTCTATAGCCGGCTAGCCGTAGCTCTTATGTACTAGGATTGAAAGTGGATTTCACAAAGAGTTAAGACTAATCTTATCTCAAGTTAGGACGAGTTACTGGTCCTAACTTAGGACTACTCTTAAGTTTTTAATAACTCCTATGACTCTTTGTGAAATCGACCCCAGAACACTTATCATGGACGAGTAGGCATTACCTGGGGAAACATCTAATAACAATATTTAGATGACATAGGGACAAATGTGAGAGAAGATCTGTTAATACAGAAGGTGGTGCTTTTGGGAACAGTGAGGATACTGAGACAGGCCCTTGAGATCTAAGGCTACGAGACGTAGCCCGACTCGAGGAGTTACTGGCACTAAGTAAAATCTGATCATTCTTTTGTATGCTGTGGTAAGATGAAATAATAATAAATGAAACAAGTGATTTTACCTTTGAGAGTGGATTGCTGAGACCGGCCGACTCTAAATAAGAAGCTAGTTCATACATGAGAGGATTGTCATCCTTAGGGTAGGGTCTACAAGGATCGTGGTAATGGGCCTCTACATCCGCCAGGAGACCGCTGAAAAATAAACATTTGAAACAAAAAATAGTGAATGGCCTGATGTTTCCAATCTGGCCGAGAAGGCTAATTGACACCATAATGCACATAATCAGGTGCGCTGGTGTAACCGAAGCAGTGAAGTGGAAAGAAATAAAGGCAGACAATTAAGAAAAACATTTTTTTAAAGATTGAAGCCGACACTTTTTAGACTTTTGACTAGAGCAGGACCTGAACCTGCAGCCTCTGAATAAACATGCATGTGCTCTAATAACTGAGCTATCTGGCCCTTATGTTAGCAGACTCCCTATTTTGTCAATATCTTTGTTCGGGGATGCCAGTCAGAAGCCATTCACCTGTTACTGCCATATAGCCAGGGATCACACCCTGGGAAGGGGCTGCAGAGGGATCACCCTAAGGGACGCAACTTCCTATTTATAATAAAGTAATAAACCACTTATAAAGACTTATAGGATGATGTGAACCAATTTGTCAGCAAGTCACTCATAACGTAATACTTTCTGCGAGTAAAAGAAACCGATAAGAGTTTTCTTAAAGAGTATGAGAGGATGAGCTTTTTTTAAAGGGGACTGGAAGACGTACTTATTCATGGTCTCCAGGGCACTGGCCAGGAACTTGGATTCAAACTTGCACGAGAAGTTCAGCTCGTTAGCGATCTGTCTGCGAAGCAGTTGCATCTGACCCAACTAAGAATAAGAAAGGAAAAAAACAAGTAGAAAAGATAAATTGGCAAGGCTTCAAGTAATTGCTTTGAAACAGCGCTTTCAATCAGGGAAAAACGAGCGGGGAAAGGGTCTTAAACAGTCGTTTACAGCTGGTAGGGTTTGGGGAGTGCCAGAAAGGACAGAGCCAAAGCCGTCGTCCTTAATCGCAGCGCCATGACCCAGAAAAGTCACCACCCTGCAAGGTGTCAAACGACTGTTTGTTTAGACTGAGTCACCACTCTTTTATTCCCAATCATAAATACCTTTTTGTTATAAACATTCAAAAACCTTTAAAAGTTTAGAACTAAAATGAAAGTTAAGGTCCACCTCTCGACTCTCCATTGAACTGCACCCCATATTGAGCGCTAAGTAGTTCCTAGTGAAAGTTTAGATCTTGCAGGCTAAATTTTAAAATAATTTCATCAAGTTGAAAACTTTTCGCTAGCCAAGCATGCGACCTACCAACTCAAATGGAGCCGGGAGATCTGATTAACCTTGAGAACACGGTTGAATCCATATGACTTACCTTGAGTACAAGGTTGATGAATGGAGTCCAAATCTTGCCTGCCTTTGTCACATAGTGGCTGTACACCTTACCAGGGTTACCTGTAATGATCGTCACAAATAAATACATTTGATTTCGTTCTTTTCTATCATCACTCTTTTCTTTCTTGAAAATATTTAAAACAAAATCTCTGGATGTAACTAAAGAAATGGGTTTGGTTAAAGCTATTCAGGATTGACATGTTTGATCTTTGAAAGTTAACAAAAGAATTTGACAAATTGTATAAATCTTGGGAGCCAATGCAATTTCATTAGTACTGGTGTAATATGGTGAGAACAAGGCAAGCAAGAAACGAGGCGAGCAGCAGAGTTTTGTCAGATTGGATTTTACTTACTAATCAAACCTCTCACAGGATTAAGTGTCTTCATTAAGGTGCCAAACATCTCCAGCCACATCTTATCTCTGAGTACGACACGTTCAATGATTGCCAGGAAGTTCTGCAGCTCTCTTACCATCATGAAGCATAACAACCTGTCTAGACCGGTTAGGCCACAGGTACCAATGCTTTGCTGCAATATCAACATAGGATAACAACTAGTAATGAATATAATTATAATAATAACAGACTTGTAATGCGTCCTGCGCAGTAAAACCAAAAACACAACGAAAGAAAACAACCATATATCAGTAATTTGAACAAAAACAGATTGAAAAATGTTGTGATTTTAACCCCATTAGTCAGTTTGTGGAGAAACAGACGATCTACAGAATGTCATATAGTTAAAGGCTGCTGTTACAGTAAGACGGGCAAGTTTATGCCCCAAAATTTTGAATCTGATTGTGTATTTGAGATTACTCTTCCTGCGTGGACATATTCGATTTTTGGGCTATAATCTCTAAAACACGACCACCATTTGAAAAGAAATTTTCAGATGTCAGTTTTATTGTGTACATCCACATTTGTATAGAATTTAAACAATTGAACGGTTAAAAAAAAAGTATATTTTGCCATTAATAAAGAAAACAAAACATTCCAGACCTACCCTGACTTTTGAGAAAACTTTGATATCTAAGACCTCTTGTTTCGTCTTGATGTCATACCAAGTTTTCATCTGGTCGATGTAGGAGGTAGACCTATCAACAAAAAATATATGAAATTCTTGAAACGGCAGTAAAAAATTGGCGAGCTGATGTCAAGAAGAAAAAATGAAAAATCCATTAACTTACAATTAAATTAATACTAATAGTGGCTTCTCAAAAAGTGCAAAATTTCTGTCACTCAGTGACGCTTCATTATTTTCCTGCAAGGTATTGCGGAGCAACATTTTTCAAGGATGAGACCTATTCCTCTTACATAGTACCATGTAAGGGTTTACAAGGTGCTGTGGCGCAACATGCAGCCAATCAAGCCAGGAACACCGGGCATCCCTTCTCTTTTCGATAAGTGCATTTCGATAAGTGCACTGGGTTATTTTACTTGCATTATAAAACACGCAGGACCAACGGCATTATGTCCCATCTGAAGGCACACCAATAATGGTTAAGTATCTTGCTTGAAAATACAGGTGTCACAAGTGTCCGTTCGGCCACGACTCGCCACAAATTAATAATTTCTTTACCTTGGATCTGTAATGCGTAGAATCTCTCTGACCATTCTACCCATGAAGTTAATGGAACCGTCTACGGGTTGGAACTTTGGGATCGGGATTGTTGGTGACTGATAGATACTTTGCCAGTCATGCACCTTGACAAAATAACAGGATTAGCGAAAATTAGGATTCTACATAAAAATATCCGCAATTCAGCCTTTGGCCGCCATGGAATATTTTCAATGATTAAACCATTAAAGAATAAATGAATTAATGAATTTTTTTTAGGGGGAACTCAATTAGTATTTTGAATGTTCACATTTTCTTTTGTTGGAGCGAATGACCTTGTAAGACAATTTACTCATGTGCTACTAAAGTGGCTTGCACTGAAAAAGGTTGCCTATAAGCATTAAAACTTGCTAAGCACAGAAAAATCTTGCTTAACAGAAACTGGTTACCAACCAAAATTCAATAAGGTTCACATTGTTGCAACTGGTGCCCCACTCAGTTTTGTGCTTGGCAAAGAAATTTGACCAGCAGTATTTTCTGCTTTTAAGCATTGGCTCTTAGGCTCATGACCTATGACCTTTGACCTTCACCTTTGTCCTGAGGAAGCTATTGCATTCTTGCTCCATGTTGTAGTTGATAATACGAGAAACTTCTTCCTGCCAGATCTTCAAACCATGGATATTGACGTAATCTTGGATATACTCAAAGGAGCGAACAAAGCCGTCCATCTTGGCTCCAAGGGTGTCAAGCCGACCCATCAACTCACTGGTCTGTAAAAAGAAACATCTTAATCTGAATCTGAATCTGAATTATAGTCGGCAATGCATCCCGATGGAAAAATTACATCAATTTCTAAAGAAGATAATGAAGAAATGACTCGGGAGAAAAACCCATCTAGGGAAACCCACACTACCAGGTAAGTACTAAAAAATCTAAAATCAAAACCCCAAAAGAGGAAGTCTCAAATGCTTGTTTACAGTTTATAGATACCTTTGCCTTTGGATTGAACATGATCCCATTGTGCAGGGCCCCAGCGACTTGTTGGACAAGCTCCTTCCGTATACCATCTTCAAGGAGTTGTTTGGGGTCCACTTTGATTATACCCACTAAGGTAGTCTTCATCAACAAGATTCCTTCGGTGAAGACCGAAATGGAATGGGTCAGTCTTGCAACCTGTAAGAAATAATAGAAAATCAAGAAAAGGCTGAGGATTTCAAACTTTTTATGGTACATGTAGGAGTATAATTTGGCTGGTAACATTATTCTTGTAAGCCAATTTATGTTTCGCTTAGTAACTTTTTGTGCTTATGTAGCACCATGAAGTTGGGCCCCCCTGGCAACTCACATCATATCTCATGTCTAGCTGGGCGTAATCTCGCAGTTTCTCCTTCTCTAGTCTGGTGGGTACCTCCTTAATATGATGTGTCTGAAGCTGTATGATTTGAGACAGGAGACTAAACATAGTCTGAGGGATGATCTGTAGAACCTTGCGGACGTAGGAGACCAACTCGCTGGAGTAGTATTGTGAGACGCTGATCAAGTCGGGTGAGTTGGCTTGGTTGATACGAATCAGAGGCAAGTCGAGAGCTGAGGCAAGCTACAACAATAATTATTTGTGTTATTGGTTTATTAAAAAACATTTAAACTTCGCAGCCAAAAGCTGGATTATGTTTACAAAAAAAAACCCAGAGTGTTTTGTAAAACTGATTAAAAAAAATTTGAGAAAATCATTGAGAAATACAAAATAAAATTATAAACACAAATTATAATGGTATTGGCTTGGGCCAATGACTATAACAAAAAAATAATAGAATACTGTCCACTAAACAGGCATAATATTCCTCCTGCTTTACTCTGACTACGCTTCTTGTTTACAAGTGAAAAACAATTCAGAAACACAATAAACAATTGCACTAAGAGCAAGGCAGCAAGAGGCAAGTAACTATGTAAATAGCAATTGCACCAAAAACAATTCATGAAGTAGATGATCATTTAATAACAACAATTACATATTAGTGCCCTGGACCCAATTTCATAGAGCTGCTAAGCACAAAAATTTGCTGAGCATGAAATTTCTTCCTTGATAATAACAGGTTTACCAACAACATTTCCATGTGATTACAAGCACTATGTAACAACTGGAAATTTGGCTGGTAATCCTGTTTTATCGGGGAAGAAATTTCATGCTTAGCAAATTGTTGTGCTTAGCAGCTCTATAAAATTGGGCCCTGGTCATTGGGCTAAAAACATCCCTATAATTTATTTCAGCTCCCTGGGGAGCTTCCTGAGCCCTAGGCCCTGAGAACTGAGCCTGAAAAGGCTTCTTTCAAACACAACATCAATTTTACCCTCGCATGTACCCATTTGTAGAAAAAGCATTGGATGTGACTAGGCAGGGCATGATCAGTAAAAGAAAATTTGGGTTAGGGTTTTAGACCTTTTTTTGAGTTTATAGTCTGGTAACTGGTCTTCTTTGCATTTTACCTTTAGGAATGTAGCTCTTAGTTTGGTGACAAGGGAAGGGTTACTCTTAATGCCTTGCTGCATATAGGGTGTGTATCTGCAAATAAATGTATTAAGTTGCAATTTACAATTAGTAAGAATAATCCCAATAAGTTTGAATAAACCAATCAAATGTGTGGGCGATTCATGCACGAGTGGACAAGTGCACAACACACGGGACCAAAAGCTTTACGTCCCATCTGAAGGATGCAGCAATAATGGTTGTTGGACTTGCTTAATGAGGCAAGTGCCAAGACCATGACTCAAACCCAAGACTCTGCTGAACAGAAAGACAAGAGCTTTTAAAAACAAAAAGTATGCAAGTCGTCAGACACACAAGGCCTGAAGCCCACTTCAAAGTGAGGGTTACAATTATTTTTTTCCAGGGCCGTTGCCACCTACTCCTAGGGCTGAAACAGGGTTACCCCCTTTACAGTCCCTAAGGATGTAGGCATGGGTATCATCCACTAGGAGCCACCTACTCCTAGGGCTGAAACAGGGTTAACCCCTTTACAGTCCCTAAGGATGTAGGCATGGGTATCATCCACTAGGAGCCACCTACTCCTAGGGCTGAAACAGGGTTACCCCCTTTACAGTCCCTAAGGATGTAGGCATGGGTATCATCCACTAGGAGCCACCTACTCCTAGGGCTGAAACAGGGTTAACCCCTTTACAGTCCCTAAGGATGTAGGCATGGGTATCATCCACTAGGAGCCACCTACTCCTAGGGCTGAAACAGGGTTAACCCCTTAACAGTCAATATGGATGTAGGCTTGGGTATCATCAGTCCGAAGCCTGGCCGGTAGAGCAGAAAGCTCTACCTCCCCAATTTTACGTAGCAAGTGTCATGAAAGGGACTCATACCCACACTCTGCTGATCAAACACCAGAGCTTGAGTCTGGGGCACTTACCCACTCGGCCATGACATGCCATTAACTTTGGACCAACAATTGGCCATAATTTCTCTGTGATTTGACTTCCTTGTGAGAAGCTAAGAATTCAGGACATTGAACTGCTTCATATCTATACACTGAAGAACAAAGTAATGCCTCAAATGAACCAGCTATTTAAATTAAAGGTCTTCAACATCAGTAGTTTTCAATGGCTTGTCCTGGTAAAAACAAACCAACTCTTGCTTTATAGTTAAATCAGTAGTGAAATAGAAGACTTTGGCCAGCTGGGTATTTCAATTTTTTTTTTGGAACTTAATTTCGATTTTCAGTTTTTTTTTTTTAACATTATACATTGTTAAACATTGTCTATTCTGAATGTCCCCTGAAATGCTACATACGTGTCAATAAGCTCCCAGGCGTACGATAGATCTGCAACTATTTGCATGGTGATTAAGACTTCCTCCTTGATGTTAATGGTCCGTATCATCTGATGAAGAAACTTGCGAGTATCCAGGAGAAACTGCCGAACTTGTAGATTGCTCTCAAGCTGGTGGAATTCTTGGACCTAGACCAAGCAAATATTCAGACTAACATGAATGTTGGAACAAACTTCCACAATACATCAGAGATACCACCTCACTGCGTACATTCAAGACACTCCTGAAAGCTCACCTGTTTCAGGAGGTGTATCATAAATAACAAGTAAAAAAGCGCCTGGCCTGCACGAGTGCTATTCTATTTGTCATGCGCATTTACCATGTGCGTGAATACTCGCGTGCCCGCTTGGTAATAACAAAAAAAGCACCTGGCATGTGATGATGAATGGACCAGTAAGAACTCCACCCACGGTCATGAATATGTATGAGGTATAGTAATGTCTTTTGTTATTTGATACTGTGGAAAATAAATGAACCTTGAACTTTGACCTTAAACAAATAGTTGTTTACCTCTTCAAGAGCTTGTATGAGTTGTATAATCTTACGTCCTGCGGCAGTGGAATCGTCATAGTTGAGGGATGTTATCTGTTTAGCCATCTCACTGAACCAAGCTTGAAGATTATCTGGTACATAAATTATGAAAACAAATTAAAAACAATCAGGCATGTGAGTAACTATCCATGAAAAAAAAGAGGAAAGGAAAAACCGGGCAAGAAAAAAAGAGGAAAAGTTCATATATCTTTACTTTTGTACACAGAAATGGAAAAAAAAAGAGGAAAATCAAAACCCCAAACGAGGAAATCAGCCGAAAAAAGGAAGTCTCACATGCCAGAATAAAAGTCTGCTAGGGTCGAAATGCTAGGCCATTAGCAATCTTTGCCAAAATCAGTTTTATAAGACATATATTACCATTTCTTGTAACTCGTGTAAGAGGCTTAGTTCCTGAGAAGACTTCACCAAGCTCGGTCATTCTGTCCACACTCTCTTGTTTATACATCTCCCATTTCTTCTGCTTCTCAGAAAGCATCTTCTTAAACATCTGAATAGAAAGCAAACACGTTACTTAATGAAAGCTGTCGCTACTCAAACATAACATCTGTGTCAAACTCGTCCGATCCAACGCAACGTGTCCCTTTAAGTTTTACTGTCGGCTTCATTTTACCACTTTGGAAACTTTTAGAACGGATTTCAACATTTGTTCACCAATTAACTGTAAGTTGCTTCGTATGACATGACCCTAAGTTGCAGATTGAGAGAGCAGGAGAAAAGAGAGAAAGGAGGATGTTTTTAGTTGAAACAACAAACCTCTTTAAGTTTGAACTCAAACTGCGCAGAGTCCAGGAGAAGTTCAAAGAGAGTACGAGGGCTGTACTTGGATTCCTGGACCATTATCTCTTTCATCTGACGAAGCTTCTTATTAGCATCCCAGGCTTACGGAAGAAGAGATAAATAAGAAGGGTTGGTGAGAGGTAAGTAGGTAGATGCCAAATTCACAATTGTGGTCCAGTGGTTAGACTACAGGGTTTGCAATCACAAGGTTGTGGGTTTGAATCCTACCAAGCTAACCGCTGATTTCACAATGACTAGAATAAGTAATGTCTAGCTACTTAGGCACTATTTCTTGATTTGTACAATTCATAATCCTAGACATTAAACCAATGTTTGTACGAGAGAGATTGGCTGTAGCCAGCTTGGTGTTTATATCCCCTTGTGGGAGTTTCCCAAGATCCCTGGATGGGTAGATCATCAAAATATTAAGAAATTATAAACACACAAGAAAGGGGGCATGGTTCCTTTCCTTGAACAGTGATGGGGGTTTCTCCAAAAGGTTACAGGTTACTTCTGGCATGATTTCAATACCTTTACCTGCCAGTAATTGTCCATTGGATCGTACACTTTATCAAGAGAAAACGCTGGGAAGAAATGGCGCGGTAAGATCGACCACACCTAGGAATGAGGTGGGGGGTTTCCCCTTTAATACTTACGTCCATCTGCAGTATGAAGCATTAACCATCTGAGGTTGACGTTACATTCTCTAAGACAGTTCATGAGTTTAGGAATGCTATCTAAGACAAACTCCTCAGTCAGTGTTCCTTCAGTCAGGTATTGACGCAGGAGTTTAATGAGCTCCCCAACTCTGTGATTGTGTTTCACTGCCTGCAGATGACAAATCAGTCAAGTCTTTCAAAATCCAGAATTCATAACATTCTTATGAACATGCCCTCTGCTTTATTTATGAACTCTAACTGTAAGTTGGTACTACTAGCTTCTTGTTCACTTGAGTAAGGTTAAAAAAAAATCTTTAAAAAAACATTAATGAATTCATGAGAAAAGTGTTTACCAGCGACTTGACGTTGATCAGATCCAGGGTGTTATTTAGAGCCGTCTTAGCTGCCTTGTAGGGTTCCCACATATCAGCTAAGTTGACTACTATTCCCATGTATACACTGATCATCTGCAAAGATATTATAATATTAGATATTACAATATCATATACTATATTATATTATTACTATACTTCATACATATTCATGACCGAGAGTCAAGTTCTCATTGGTCCATTCATTACCACGTGCCCACCTAATTTTCTTGCTAACCTGTGAAACACACTTAGCAAATTGTTCTGCTACAGTAAGCATGGAAATTTGCTTGTAATACCAATAAGCAGCGTTATGAAATTGGGCCCCTACGATTCGACCCTTGCAGAGTCTTTTCCGAAAGCTAAAAAGAAAAGATAGTTAGTGGCCTGATGTTTCGACCCTCGCAGAGTCTATCCCGAAGGCTTATAGGAAAACAAATTCAAAGATTCAAAGGACTCACCCAATTATCCGGGAAATGTTTGTCGACAATCTCTCTCATCTTGGCCTGTTGATTCTGTAGAATATCCGGTGAGAAGTACAGAATGATGTACAGCATGGCGGCTTGTGTAGCTAAGGCGGTACTACGATGTTCCGGCAATGGGTAGGCTGAGATCTAAAGGGAAGTAAGGATCAATGAGATAATAATCAATTCAATTCAATAATTTATTTGTCCATTAAAAAGAGGAAAAAAATTAAAATTTACATGTCAAAACATTGATAAAAAGCTCACTACGTCTCAATGCGCTTTTACATTAGTTCCCTTGAAGGGAATATCATCTTAAACAGACAAAACAAATACACCTTACTGGACCACAGTGATCAATGTCACTGTTGATAAGACGTAGTCCAGATATGACGCCAAATAGTTTTTTTTTCACAGGAGTTGAACACAGCTTACAAATCGCATTTGCAGAAAGTATGAACTGACCTTTAATAAAACAACAAGCTCCAAAACTAAACAAAACCAACGAGTAACTGACCTGATTGTAGATGTCGTCTGACCTTAGCCTTGCAATCACCATCTCAATAAAGTTGGATGAAATTGGAATACGCCTGCATAGGAAAATACAGAGGAATCAATGGTGAGATGTATAGCACCAAAATATTGGTAGCCCTGGGGTGTGCGCAGGAATGATCTTAATAGGTTACCTCATTTAAATAAGAACATACCAATGAATTTTCATTTTTCATTTTATTTTGGAATACTTACTTGAAATAGTTTTCAGGATAGTTAGCAGGTCGCCTCGACCCAGAGGTTGTAAACAGTCCAGTCGATCGTAACAATTTGCAGACATCATCCATATTGGAGTCCACAGAAGCCTGGGCAGCACTGTGAAGAAAAGTGTTAGTGGTCAGTTGGAAACGAGATTTATTTAAGCACAAATGTAATAGCAGTTTGAAAGACACTTCTAGGAGATCATCGTAAGCTCTGAATGAAGAGGGACTCCAGGTCAAAATTAGCAAAATGTTAGTGGTCAGTGGAACAAGATTCCTTCTGAGCACAAAAATATTAGCAGGTCGAAAGACACTTCTAGGAGATCATCATAAACTACGATTGAAGAACGGCTCCAAGGTCAAAATCAGTTTTTGCGATGTACTCATTTCCCAAGAAATAGAGTCTCTCATCTAACGTTAAAACTGTGTGAAATATCATTTTATTTGGTATCATTTCCGAACAAAGTTTGAATCATGACGTTATCAGACATAAACAAAAAAAATGAGTCTGTACATTCCAAAGAGGAATGTTTTTGTGCCAATCAAAAAGTCAAATAGGTTTTCTTTTAATTGTTCAGCGCCCAAGAGCATGTTTACATGGATAGGCGCTATATAAATTTCCATTATTATTATTATTATTGTCATAAATACAAACCTGTATCTGTGGTAGGAGACGAGCATTCTTTCTCTGACTGTTCCTTCAATCCTCATATCAACCACTAGGAGCATTACACCATACAAGTATAGAGATTCACACTGTACAAAAAACCACCAGAATCAACATAAGGGTTTTTCTCAAAAACTGTTGGGCGTTCTTGAAAAAAATTTGGGAAGTTAAGCCTAGGAACGCCAAGTTTGAAACAAAATCTCAGAATGTTTCTCTATGTTTATATTTGGTTGTAACAGCACTTCTGTGCAATCTGCTGCATTCTTAAGTGTTTTTTTCATTTTTTTTTTTTTGGGGGGTGGGGGGGTGAATTTGATCTGAAGTATTCAATCACAATAGAACGCCAGAGTTGTCCAGTTGAAAGATTACTGGTTGGATGCTAAAACATTAGCCTAGGGCCTGCGTTAATTTTGAGCCCTGTAAACAATATGGTGTATTTTACATTCAAAGGGTCTGGCAGCAAAAAGTCTGGCTGGTCACACTTATCACACTATTTTATTCCCCGGGGTTTGCCCCTGGGAACAACGGCCGGCATTTTCACAGTATGATCAAAGTGCTTTACCCTCGGTCTGCCCCTGGTCTACCCCAGCAAATGGGCATACCCCTTGGATAGCCACCCCTGCTCTGGAGTAGGGGTTAAACCCTAACGGCCGGCCTTTTCACAGTATGATCACTTTACCTTCGGTCTGCCCCTGGTCTACCCCACAAATGGGCATACCCCTGGGGATTAACCACCCCTGCTCTGGAGTAGGGGTTAAACCCTGGGGTATTCAGGGAAATGTGCAACCAGAACCTCAAGGAATAGGGTAGTGTGAAAGTACGCCGGGGTCACCGTAAGGTAACAAAAATCCAAGGGCCTCCCGGGCTCTCCATTGGAATAAGAGGTACAATGTGAAAAGGGCTAATATTTCCAGGATTTACAAAATCCTGTACCTTTGAGATTTGACAACAACCTAATAATGTCTCACCAGAAGTTGTTTTCCATCTTCATTTAGGAGCACCGTCTCAAGTGTTTGCTGGATGTATACCCCTTCATCAAGATCTTCAAGAAATCTAAACGTTTATTAAATCACATTAAATTTTACTCCAGTAGCTTACGTCCCATCCGAAGGACGAAGCATTGGTTAAGTGTCTTGCCTACGGCTGGGGATTCAAACCCACACTCTGCTGATCAGAAACACCAGAGTTTGAGTTTAGCACTCTAATGAGTCTACCAAAATTGCTTTGTCCTTTGGATGGGACAAAAATCCGAAGGTCATGTGGGACTATATGCGTACTTGAATATAAAAGAACCCAGTTCTAACAATTTTTGTAAAAGAGTAGAGGTTAACCTCGGTGTTCCTGCTTCACGAAGCAAGCACCCTTGTTTAGGTGTCCTTGGGAACGCGAGCTACAGTGATGAAGTTCACTAATGAGGCATCCTTTGTTTCTTTACCAGAAGTATACAATTGCGAGAGTTATATTAAATGTAAATCTAAAAGTGTTCACCTGTTAAGATCTGTGATATATTTATGAATACTCTCAAAGGCGAGATAGAAACGTCGTAAAATCTCGATGTGATTCTCCCTGAAAGCTTCATCTAGATCTTGAAGATCCTGCATTCATAAAATTTCAAACAAGAGAAGTATTTCAGAAGCTTTATAATAAACCAGAGATTATAACAATTGATGCATCGAATTATAGGTTTAATTCAACAATATAAAACAAAACATCAACAATGTAAAATAATTGAAGCAATTAATTAAAAGACTTACAGGTCTGGAATCAATCTTGTTGTCGTAATATTCCGATCCCTTGAAGTAGTTGAAATCAAAGAGAATATCTCCATACTTCATCTGGTCAAACTTATTGTCTAGTTTGAAGACTGGAGGAATGAAATCTGCAAGTCGGAGCAGCTCGGCAATGATTGCGTTACCCCTTGAGACCAACTTGAGAAGGGTTTGCCCACATAGATTGTTGTCTGCCAAGAAGTCAGCCATGATGACTCACAGGTCGACTGTTGCGACAGTCCGATATAAAAGAGAATGCCTTTATCGAGAAAAACAAAACAAAAAACTTAATAACCTGCCATTATTTCAAAAAAGTTTAATAACAACGTCTTGAATGTTCATTTAAGATGGGTAGGGTCTACTCCTTAAACTATGAGGTTCCGTTCTGCTATCGTTCCGCTTTCGTACCACTATTGTTATGGGAGACGATAGCGGAACGTAATCTCATAGTTCTAGCCTAAGAGTAGTTAGGGTCATGGAAATTGCACGACCAAAACCCTGCAAAGTCTGAAACGTTCATTTAAGATGAAGTCACGATACTCTTTTCTTTGAACATTTACAAATATCTTTTTTGATAGAAAGCATAATAAAGTAGGAAAAACTGTAATTGAACTTGTCTGTTTTGCAAAATAATATTTTAATTCGTGCTCGAGCTCAGCCTCAGGTTTCGTTTCAAGACGGGTTTGCGGACATTCATGTATTAAATATATTTTACCTTTGTGTATTGATTTTTGGGGTACTGTTTTTTAAAGTGAGTTTTCAACAACCGTGTTTGTTCATATTAGTATATGGTAAACATGATGATGCTCATTTTACCTGTTTACTTTTTTTGTTTGTAGCAAACAAACAGTGAAAAAGTCAAAGAACAAAGTTTCCCAGTTTCTCTAACAACATGCCTAAAAATACAAGGTATGGATCTTTATTAATATTATCAAGCATATATAAAGCCAAAAAGGCACATGCTTTTTGGCAACATTGGTCTAAAACTAGAAGTAAGTCATGTATTTAGACATACATATGATATAGACATCCGTTAGTAAATTAAGTGGGTATTTGTAAAATTTAAGAAAAAAATGGCAACTCCCCTTTTTGGTAAGAGGCTTTTCGTGTCCGTTTATTTGGACTCTGGAATACAAAAATAACATTAAACTTTGACATATACCATCTCTCAAACTTCAATGACCAATTTGATGAAAACTTACCTTCAAGGATAAAATATTTACCGGTTTATTCACAATAAAATGAACAGAAGAATACTACATCTTCACACGCATAGAAGTTGCACTATTACTTGGTAGCTAGGTACCGTGTATGGGATTCATTGACAGTAGGCAAATAGAGTCTAGGAACCATACATGGTCATGTGCTTTCGATGACCCCGAATATAGGTCAAGGTCAAAGTGGTATAAAAGGCCCTTTTGTGGGTGGGAAAGGGGGGTTGAGGGGAGTTTCTTTTAACAAGAACTGTCAATTTGAATTTGCATGTTATTTCTGAATAATTGAGGTAGAGTAACACATTTAAAAAATTAAATTAATTCCAAAGTATTGGATCTTCAAATATTTTTGAGGCGGGGGGGGGGGGGGGGGGGGGGCGGGGGGGGGGTAAAAAGTTTCAAGCAGATGATGAGAATCTAAACATTTCGGGAATTACTCTTTACTAGTAAAGTAAGATATTTAAATCAAACATGACAAATATTCACAGACGAAAATATTTTATTTTATTGACTCTTATGTGAAAATAAATCAAACTGTACGCAAATTTGAGTCAGACAGAACAAATCACAAGAATCTAAGATGAATACACGTACTTCTGAATTCTAAGAAGCCTGAAACAGTTGTAAAAATAAAATGAATAAATTCTTTGATATCAAAATAGAAATGAGTTATTATTGTGTCTTACTCTGAGATGACATCCTCCTTATTCAATGGGAATTTGATGAAATATGACTTCATTATGAAAAAAAAAAAAAAAATGAAATTAATTGCAAGTAGCCAGAACGAAGTCTCTGTTAATTACCTCAAAACGAAAATGTGACATCACGATAAAAGCAGGCACATTGCTGTACATGTGGTAATGAATTCTCACCCAGTGCGGTAACTGGGTCATAGTTCAAAATACCATTTACAGCCGCTCAGGCAAGCTTTAATCATGACAACAGAGCCCCTTTAACTTTTGCAAGTTTTATTCTGAGTTGTGGTTTTGCAAATCCTCTATAAAATATTATTTAAGAAAAGTACATCTATGAAAATAAGTTCTTTTTAAAGACCTACAAACACACTGATTAACTGTTTGTTTTTGCAGAGTTGTACATATTATCATTAAAAGGTAAACAATAAATATTTTTTTATTTTTTTTTAAATTAAGTATACGGTATGTTTAAGGTAATTGTTAACTTTGTTAATTTATTAACACTGTATCTTTGGTTTTACATTAAAGCCATTATACACTTTCGGTACAGGAAAAAAAAAAAAATTCACAGATTTACAAATAACTTACAGGGTTTACAGAAGGTAATGGTGAAAGACTTCTCTTGAAATATTGTTCCATGAAATGCTTTACTTTTTGAGAAAACATTAAAACAACATCAATTCTAGATAGCAAGAATTACAGATTTCTTATAAACACATGTCATGACACGGTGAAACGCGCGAAAACAGGAGTGGGTTTTCTCACTATTCTCCCGACTCCGATGATCGATTGAGTTTAAATTTTCACAGGTTTGTTATTTTATACATAAGTTGTGATACACGAAGTGTGGGACTTGGACAATACTGTTTACCGAAAGTGTATAATGGCTTTAAGTGAATGAGAATCTTATCACACCCTTTTGTAATCTAGAAACATTTGTTTATTTGAATTTGACACTGTGTAGCAGATCCAAGGCCAGTGGTTTTAGTGATGGGAAAGTAAACTGATGACCAGACGAGTTTGGTGGTAAGAACACCTCACTGCGTGATAAATTTAACAAAAACAAACTTTGCTCAAATGATGACTTTGAGCGAGTCTGATAAAAACCTTTACATTTTGTTGAGTATTAAGATAAACTGAATACACATTGAGACAAAAGAGATAAATATCTCTTAAATTGTCTTTTATTTGTGTTTAATTGTTTAAAAGAAACATGCATATAAATTATGTCAGGCCTCAGGATCTTTTTCCTCATTTTGATTTTAGTCTTTTACAAACATTTCTGGTTAACATACCGTAATTGAGCTACAACTACAAGGCCAAACAGTCTTGTGGATTTTTGTACAATTACTCGTATTTCTTGTCCGGTAAATATATTTGAGCTACAACCTGTCCAGTCTTGTTGATTTTTCTACCGAATTCGAGCTCTAATCGTTACCAATAAAAATACAGTAAAACCTTACGTGAAAGCTTAACTGCAACAGGAGATCAACTGAAAAATATACATATAAAATTTGCCCAACATACAGGGGAAAAAATACCTGTACAAGTTTACTGTTCAAAGTTAAACAGAGATGATTCTAAACTTTGAGTTTTAAACTATAATTTTTAAATATTTATAAATATAAAGCAAATCTAGCAAGGGTTCAAAGGTGTACTTCAAACTTTATTACGAATATTTAAAACTGCATTTTGTTCTTAATCCTTCTTTGAAAAATATACAATTTGATCAGAGTATGACTATGTTACAATGTTCTTATGGCACTGAATGTTCTGAATTTGATCAAGGAGAAAATAGAACAATGTTCAAATGGCAATGAATTTTTTGTTTTAAAAACCTTAGATTTGATGAGAAATCTTAGAAGAAATCTGACATTTTAAAGGTAGTTTTAGCCCTAGCCGTAGCCGCCAATTAGCCCTAACCGTAGCCGCCAATTCAGCTATAGACCTTTTCTTTCCTCCTGCTTTCATGATGACCTGGTTCCAAGACTGAAAGATCCAGTTTTCTTGAGATGTAGAATCTGATTAATGAGTTGACCAAAGGCAATGGTGATGACTAGCCCTGACAGGATACAGATCCACCATTCCCAAACCAGAGGGAAACTCACATTAACTGAGAAAGTAGACAAAAAAACTCATTCATGCAATGGTAGCTCAGTCAGAATGTTCTCATTCTCATTCCACAGGGTTACTAATATCAAAAGAAAAACTCATATTGATACATGTAGCTGTCAGGTTAAACGAAAAGCTCATATTAAAGCTGTCAGGCTATGTTAACAAGACATTCTCATTCCACAAGGTAATAATAAAAAATAAAAACCTTGTTTGATAAGCAAGTCGTACAAGGATGCAAACAAGACATTTTCAGGACTAATGCTTTGTTTTCAAAAAGGCAAGGACACCAAGGCGTTTTCTCCAAGGTAAAGGGCACCTCCTTAAAAGCCATTGGACACTTTCGGTACAGAATTTTTGTTTTAAGTTCACAGATTTACAAATAACTTACAGGGTTTACAGAAGGTAATGGTGAAAGACTTCTCTTGAAATATTATTCCATGAAATGCTTTACTTTTTGAGAAAACATTAAAACAATATAAATTCTCGATATCGAGAATAACGGATTTAATTTAAACACATGTCATGACACGGCAAAACGTGCGGAAACAAGGGTGGGTTTTCCCATTGTTTTCTCCCTACTCCGATGACCGATTGAGCCTAAATTTTCACAGGTTTCTTATTTTATATACAAGTTGTGGTAAATGAAGTGTGGGCCTCGGACAATACTGTTTACCGAAAGTGTCTAATGGCTTTAAGAAACTGTAAATGATTATCGGAACCAGGGGCAACGGAGCAGGAAAGTCTAAAGTATCAGGCGTTCTATTAAAAGCAACAAACACTGACTGTTAAAAAGAAACTTAGCAGTTAGTTCAGAGGAATAAAATAATTGAATTTACCTGCACATGTGATTGCACAATGAATAATAGTCACAGTGATGGCAAAATCCCATAACCTATCCCGAAGGAATACAAGAAATACGAAGGTAGAGAAGAAATATGTACACTCCAGAGCGATGAAGTCACCTTTAATGGAAGAAAAAGAGTAGAAAAACCAACTATGAATAAAGAAATTAAATATATAACCATTTTGAGGTATTATTGAATATTTTTGAGTGTGTTGTATCTTTTTATGCTCAACACTGCTGATGGAGAACCAAACCCAAAATGATGTAAAGGTAAAGGGTGCAAGGGGCCAGGCCATGGTATTTATTTATCCTTTTGATGTTTATACCTTGCTTTGATTATCATTCAGTTATTGTTTGTTATGTATAGGATAATGCCAGAAAACGCACATCATTCGGGGGTAGGAATGTAAATCGCGTCCCACGACGAATGGCCCGAACACCGAGGGCATTTTTATGCGAGTTAAGTCCCACCTGTGACCTCATGCTATTGCTCCAGCGCTCCATTATTTCATTTAAATGGATTCCGTTGAAACCATACCCACCATGAAATTCGTGCGATAAAATGGAGCAATTGAAAAATAACATGACTTCAGAGGTGGCGGTTCATTTCGTTAACGAAACGGCTGACAATTTAGAGGGCTACAAATGAAGGAAAATGAATGAAGGAAACTTTGAAACACTTACTAATGAAAGGCTGCGACTCCCACTTTGTAGAATTTGTAAAAATGGCTTCGTAGCTTTTATAGTGGAATGGGATCGTGCCATCAAAGTTTTTTAACCTGCAGTACAATAAAGTTTGCAAAGAAAGAAAACAATCATTCTATGATACATTTATTAAATAGGTTTAAGACACAAGATACCTTTGGTAATTGTCAAAGACCAGTCTTCTCACTTGGTGTACCTCAACATACATTGTATGCACAATGTTTTTTATAACAAACCTGTGAAAAATAATGGAAGCAAAACACCCTTGTCGCACAAGTTGTGTGCTTTCAGATGCTTGAATTCGAGACCTCAGCTGAATTCTTGAATTCAATTCAAATATTTTAGTGAGGAATTACTTTACTACGTTACTTCAGAGAGAGCCGTTTCCCACATTGTTTTATACTATCAACAGCTCTCCATTGCTCGTTAATACCAAGAAGTAAGTTTTTATGCTAAAAATTACTTTGAGTAATTACCAATAGTGTCCAGTGCCTTTTAGATCCAGACCATGAGTGATAGTTCAAAGACTTAATTAATTTAGGGGGGGGGGGTGTGTCAACAAATTGATCTTACTCACTTGAAGATTCCATGAACTAGGCTAGCAATAACGTAGAATACACAGTAGAATGAAATCAGAGTCATCAACAGCCAGAATATAACTGCCTATAAAAGAAGCCACAAAGAAGCAAAAGAGTGAAAATTGGAAAACATGACTGCCTAGGTTTGTGTAAAAAGAGGACGCTAAAAAAAAACTATAACTATAAACTATAATATGATTTGCCTGCTTACAATTCAATATACCATGGACATGATGGAGCAATTATTGCTCCATGAAAATACTAAAAAGTAAAAAGTAGATCATCCGTAAATGGTCCACCACACCAGAAATCATAAAAATCTACAATGAAAAATTACTTTAATAATTTTTATTATATTCTATTTTCTAGGCACACCTACAGGGGATACTTTAGAAAAGTTTCCGTATCGGGCGCCACCACTTTTTCATTCGATATGAAATAATAATATTAATATTCTCTAATTTACCTCAAATTGAGGCTCAATGAGATTGAGATATCCCTTTTTGTAAAAAAGAGTGAAAAGGTGGTGGCGCCATACGGAAAGTTATCCCCAACTGGAACTAACTTGTTTGTACAAAGTGAGATATTGCTTTTGTTATTTTATTATCATTCAACAGAACAATTGAATTAACAATAAGGGGGGCAAGTGGCAGTTCCAAATTTCTTATTTATGTTTTTGTTTATAAACAAAAACATTTTGCATGCAGACTGCTGCTAACACTAACAAAATTTGCACATTGATTGAGTAGAACTTAGAAGGTCAAAAGTGGAGACTGTTTACCGATGAAGAAGCATAGTCCATTCTTGGCAGAATCCGGGAGTCATGCTCATGTTTCTCTTGGGTTTTGGTCAACGCCATTCCGTTCGGCGGCAACAGTAAACACAAATGAAAAGGACGAGTGCATTATGACACTTCACTTCCAATCCGCCCCAATTAGTTTACCATGCGTCTGGGGCGGTTTGCATTGTTTTGAAAGAAACAAGTCTTTAAATGGCGCCCTCTGTCAGCCTCTTACGTTTAGCTTTCGCGGCAAATTAATGATGTCTTGCCCAGTCTCTCAAGATCGATCATGACTGGGAGCTAACTTATGAGTCGCACATCTAATCACAAGGTAATTTCATCTGGATATTAATAACTGGACATGACTAATTTATACCTACAAGTTCAGCACCATCAGTACCGTACCTAAATAATATCTAATAATTGTAGATTTCAATTCTTCAAATCTTTCCTTTTTCGCGCCAAATGTCTATTTACTGATTCGGTAGAAAACAATATCGTGCCGCGAACTCAAAATGATATGATAACCTTTGAATGTTTCATTGTAAATTACCATTAAAATTACTGTAACCATGAAATTTATATTCTAACAGAAAAAATTGTTCACACAAGCCAGTGTAGGAATATAATTTTCAGGGTTTAGATTTACTTTTTTGTGATCGGCGAATGCACATCGCCTAACTAAAGTTGCAAGCCCATCAGATTGTTATAACACACAAAACATGGCACGTTCTGCGCTGCCGAACAATGAAGTATTTTTGATGATTTCTACATTAGAAAAATGGTGAAAACAAGGCATTCTGCACCCATAGAAGACGATTGTGGGGATGGGTTTATCTCATTGAGTCGTCGGAGGGGTGAGAGGCAACCTCAACCTAAAGAGGAGGTGAGAAATCTAATGTTTTCCATCAGCTATTTTGGATGGTTTTGTTTGTTTCTGTCTCTGTTCATTTACCATCATGTTTACAATGACTGGCTGTGTTGTTTTGTGCACTGAGTTATGTCTGTAGTGTGCGATCGAGTCAATTGGTCGTGTCACACACGATTTGTCAACAGTTATGGATAACTTTCCGTATGGCGCCACCACTTTTTCACTCATTTTTACAAAAAGGGATATATCAATCAGGTAAATTAGATACTATATTATTTTATTTCGAATGAAAAAGTGGTGGCGCCATACGGAAACTTTTCCACAGTTATGTAATTTTCTTCTGTCCGCCACCGTGGGTCTGTGTATAGTGGTCTACTTCTACCTCGTTATTTGAGGATGGTCGTTATTTGAGGATGGTGGTTGGTGGTACGCTGCTACCATTATGTCCATGACCATGCATGGCTTCAGACTCCAGTCCAGACCAGACATCAGATTGAGAGAGAGACCACCAGCAAACCACCAGCATCTGTAATTTTGTAACATTTGAACAACAGTTATTTTATAATTAATTCTTGCATCAACCGTGTGTCAATCATCCATCAAGCAATTAAAAAAATATAATTAAATCATAATTTAAAAATATTTTTCAAAAGTACGAAATACTTTTTAAATTTTTGGCAGTGGATATGTTGGTCGAGATCTGTCAATTGCGATGCGCCATTTTTTGGTCAACCATAATTCCAACATCCACGCACTGCCACAATTGACTGGAACTATGGATTTGTTGTTTTGTTCCAGCCGAATTTTAACTCTGGCAGCGATGTTACTCCCACTCCAAAGAGTAAACGCCAACGGTTAAATGTACCCGGGAGCTCATCCGTTTCTACCGGAGAAAGTCTCGCCCAGACAAGGACACGGAGAAACCGGTAAAAGATTATAGTTCACTTTAAAGTACACTTTCAGATTGTTTGCAGCAATAGTGATAATGATAACGATGCAAAGAGAACACATTCTACTGGTTGAATGAGCGTGTGCGTATTCTGCACGGAGCAATTCAACCAATATAATGTGTTCTCTTTGCGTCGTGATCGGTCGCTTTCGTAATTGCTGCAGTGTGACTCGGCCTTTAGGGCCTACTTCACACAGCCCCACCAAGCATGACAACTGCCTATAATGTAGCTTGGCTCCAAATTTACACTGGACCACCGGCCCAAGGCCAGCGATTCAATGTTGGGCCAGTCAACTCGACACCTATGTCTCAAAAGAATGATGTTCAAATGTTGAGTTTGAGTCTCACACATATCTTTCAATCCTGCTTAGGCCGTGTCCGAAACGGCGACTTCGGCTACAGCTACGTCTAGATCAGCGCGTCTACCAGTGTTGAAGAATAGGCAGACGCGCGTGATCTAGCCGTAGCTGTAGCCGAAGTCGCCGTTTCGGACACGGCCTTAGTTTCACCCATAAAAAAGAAGAGATCAATCTTTTCTTAGTGTTTGTTCAAATAAACCATTTACCTGATAAAACTGTGTTCTCAATTTGATTCTAGTCTCTCCTCATTTTGATGCAAATTTTCATCTATTAGATCCTCGTTCTTAATGGATGATGACACACCACTCACTACTTATAGTCCAGTTCGGACGAGACGGTCATCTAAGAAGGAGATTCCATCGGAAGACTTGACAATTGACAACATCCATCTGGCCGAGTTTGAAGATGAGGATGGGGAGTTTGTGCCGAGACGCAGCATGCGAGAAAGAAAACCATTATATACCTCAATGAACACCAACTTAATTGGTAATGTACCCAAATGTTTTGTCTTCGGGCCTTTCAGGCAAATCAGGGACCTCCTATTGTTCTATTTTGTTTGTGTTTAATTTTTTTGCAACAGCTCCCACGATTTCTTGTATGCATATTTGAACTGGGAACCTTCATAAGGCTCTTTTGTTAAAGGTCCCCAGTTTAAATGGGTTTACCTGCCCTGCTGCACATAAAAGCCAACACAGTGTTGAAGTGAAGCTAAAAGACATGCTTGTATCAGGCCTGGAAATAGCCCACGGCACACACATCGATTGAAGTGGTACCCTTTGCTTTTGCTGTGTTGCCTTTAGCAAAACTCAAATACAAATTGACACTATGACATATTCCTCATAAAAGCTCCCCTTGCCAGATGAAAACTACTTAACGACACATGAAGAGGTTTGCGCTTTAACATTCCTCCATTGTCATACAGTTAACCACATGCTATCTGCACCTCAAGGTGAGAATTCTGGCAAGTCGATTCGTAAATCGGATCAGAAGAAAGAAGAAGATGAGGAGGAGGAAGTAGAGGATGAAGAAGAAGAAGAAGAAGAAGAAGATGGAGGATTGGAGGAAGAGGTCAGTCAGAAAGGAATCCAAATACAATCCTTAGTATATAGTGTCGTGTCATGGCCTAGCGGTTGAGAGCACCGGACTCAAGCTCTTGTGTTTCTGATCAGCAGAGTGTGGGTTCGAGTCACGGTTGTTACACCTGTGTCCTCAAGCAAGACAATTAACCATGATGCTTCATCCTTTGGATGGGACGTATAGCCAGTGGTCCTGTGTGTTGTGTGACACACGTAAAAGAACCCAGTGCACAGAAAAGAGAAGGGGTTCACCCAGGTGTTCCTGGTTTGATTGGCAACATATTGCGCCACAGCACCTTGTAAAGCATTACATGGTGCTATGTAAAAGGAGTAGGTCTCATAATTTAAATGTAGTCTCACATACCTAGCAGGAAAATACTGTATGTTAAAGTGACGGATTGCTCACTATTGATCCCTTGCTCGCACGTCACACGCGGCAACAGTGCCACGCTCACCATGTTGGTGGGCAATAGGTTTCCGTGTGAATGCTTCGTCGCCTAAAATGCGCACTTCACCGAATAACGCACGGTGATATTGCCCACCAGTATGGCGCATCCAAGATTATTCTGATGATGATGTCAGGTGAATTGGGTCAATATTATTAGAAGGCGCTATTATATTATTATTGTTTATGACTTAGGAGGAGGAGGAGAGGTCTGGCCTTGATATGTACTCAAGAATCAAGAGACGTCATATCGAGAGGCGGGCTCAGGAGCATGCTGAGGAAGAGGAGGAAGAAGAGGAATCTTCAGATGGGACAGAGGAGAGCGAGGGTAAAGATATTGATATTTATTTCTATTAAATGAGGAGGGTAGATTGCCTTCGCTTTGGATCCAAACCAGACCTCATTTATTATTTTATTGATATGTGAGAAATTAGATGTAGCTGTTGCAAACAACTTGCCAACCAAATGGACCTATGGTATAAATGCAAAAAATAGTTAATGACCTGACGTTTCGACCCTAGCAGAGTCTGTCTCGAAAGCTAAATGTCAACACAACAAACATGACAGGTAACCTTTTTGAAACAAAACGAAACGTCAGGCCATAAATTGTTTTATGTCACAATATTTCGATATTTTCAACATCAGAATTGACTATGTTATCCTCAATATTGTATCATGACGATATTATCGTGATATCGTCCAGCTTTAACGTCTTCTAAGCCAGAGTGCCGTTTCTTTCTTGTAAATCAGAGGACAGTTCTGAAGAAGAAGAGGAGGAAGATCCCCCTACTAAGAATTATGGTTTGAGGCAACATCGTCGCATTGTACAGCGTTATGAGGCTCCATTGCAAGGTGAGAAACAAATTATCAATCTTATTTCTGTCACAATTTCAAATACAGGCCAACCTCAGCCAAATCCCATTTAATCCCTAGCCAATCAACACCCGTTCAAAAAACTAGCCAAAAACAACTAAAAAATGAAACTGTAATGAAAGTTTTTTTCTCTTTTTGATTCCATTCATGTAAGAAATTCTCTGGTCCAGTAAACGTCTTGTGGATTCCCCCCCCCCCCCCCTCAAATACCAGTTCACTGAAGTTCACTGAAGTTCACTTGGAGTTGTTTAAACTGATGACGGTTATATACAAATCTTGTTCATTTCTGAGTACAGAGTCGATTCGAAGGAAGCGTTCCATTCGTCTGTTTGATGGTCCACAGTCCCCTCTACGACGTCGATTTCGAAAACACTCGAAACCTCTTACACCAATCAGAAGTCCACATTTCAAACGGTGAGTAACGATCTGTTCCATTTCTCTGTATGTAATCCAATCTACTCAAATCACCTACAGTTGTCATCATTTGTCTTTGTATTTAAAAAAAATTACATTTTGTTTTCTTGTCAGGAAGCACCACGCTACTCATAACAGTTCTTCTACAAGTTCAGGATCTTCAGATGATGAAAGACGATTTGAGCGTCGTAAAAAGAAGAGTATGGCATTTAGTAGAATGAGGTAAGAAAAAGCTGGTACTTATTTGTTTACATCTTTGAAGTAATATTGGAGGTCTCGACTGAGGTCTTAGAAGATGAGGTCTTGGCGGGACCTTTCAAATAGCCATTCAAGGGCACCAAGGCAATGATCAGGGGGCATGGAGGCAATTGCCTTTGTAGCCTTAGTGAGGATGCAAGCCTACCCTGCCTGTTTGACTAAGTGGTTTTTGTTTTGAAGTTTTGAGATTTCTTGGAAGATGAGCCTAAACTGTTAACCTCTTTGTAGATGTCTTCCAATGAACATGGTTCCTGACGATGTCACCGGTGTGAAGAAAGACAGACAGAAAATCGGCAGCAGTCTGGCGGATGTTGACCCCATGACGATTGATACATCGGTAAGGACTTTTGTCCCCCTTCGTTTTTTCAATCCCTCCTGTATACCCAAAACCCTTTACACCCCAACCACCACCTACAAATAACCGTCGACAACCGCAGCAGTTGCCGTGGTGCCCTCTGCTTTTGCTGTGTGCCCTTTGCCCTCACTACATACATTTCTTTTGACATCAGGTAACCTTTGACAGTGTTGGCGGTCTCAACCAGCACGTTCAGTCCAACCCTTCATATAGGACGTCCACTCACTACAATATAGCACAGCCACTCACTACAATATAGGACAGTCACTCACTACATACATTTCTTTTGACATCAGGTAACTTTCGACAGTGTTGGTGGCCTAAACCAGCACGTCCAGTCTCTTAAAGAGATGGTCGTCTTCCCTCTCCTCTATCCTGAAGTCTTCGAGCGATTCAAGATCTCTCCGCCCCGAGGTGTCCTCTTCTACGGTCCCCCAGGGACAGGCAAGACCCTCGTTGCTAGAGCTCTGGCCAATGAATGTCGTCAAGGGGATAGGAGGGTCGCTTTCTTCATGCGGAAGGGAGCGGATTGTCTGAGCAAATGGGTTGGAGAGTCCGAGAGACAACTCAGACTTCTCTTTGACCAGGTGAGTTTAGAGGCAGTGGACACCTTTGAAAAATGTCAAAGACCAGTATTTTCACTTGGTGTATCCCAACATATGCATAAAATAACCAACCTGTGAAAATTTGGACTCGAGTGGTCATGGAAGTTGCAAAGAAAGAACAACACACTTCTTGCACAAATTTGTGTGCTTTCAGGCCTGAAGTCTTTTATTTTTTTAGTGAGAAATTATATCTTTCTCTAAAGAAATTACGTTACTTCAGTGGGGAGCCATTTCTCACAATGAATTATACTATCAATCAACAGCTATCCATTGCTTGTTACCAAGTAACTTTTTATGTTAACAATTACTTTGAGTAATTACCAATAATGTCCCGTGCCTTTAAATGATGTATGAATGTTTGAAGTTTTTTGTTGGAGTTCATCTCTAGATTTGGCGTGATGTGTGACCTACAGGAAACTAACCCGTAACTATCTTCTCTCTTGACAGGCTTACTTGATGCGTCCCTCTATCATCTTCTTTGATGAGATAGATGGTCTTGCTCCAGTCCGATCTAGTCGGCAGGACCAGATCCACTCCTCTATTGTTTCGACACTACTGGCTCTTATGGATGGCTTGGATAGCCGTGGGGAGGTCGTGATCATTGGAGCGACCAATCGGATTGATTCGATTGACCCCGCCCTACGTAGACCAGGAAGGTTTGATAGAGAGTTCTCATTTCCACTACCGTCTCAAGAGGTAAGACCAACAAAAATAAAAAATAAATCTAACTTTTTGAAATAATTGTTGAAAAATAATTTGGTTGCGAGAACCAGCATAAGATGTTAGGACGCATTGAACCCATCCTAAGTTAGGACGAGTTACTTCTTGTTACTCATGATAGGATTAATCCTAGCGTTTCGTGAAATTGGCTGCAGGGCCCCCAGGGGGAACAGTTAATTGACAACTGATGGGGGCTACCCTGGTCAAGTAAGACAAAATAAATAAATACTTGAATTGTCAAATACTTTTATATTTAATTGCAGGCCCGTCGTACTATACTTTCAATTCATACCAAAGAATGGACCCCAAAGTTGTCTGATGCCTTTGTCTGTGAGGTCGCAGATAGATGTGTTGGTAAGTTTTTTTTATCCACTAAAACTAATATAAAACTCCTGTTTTTGTTCTTTTAGTTGTCTTGCAAATTTCCTCAAAATGAAGTTTCTGAATATCCTTGTGTTTGAACACCAAGTTTTAGATTTTTCAGTACAGATATTATTTGGCCTTTTGAAGATGGCAATAACAAATATACTTCAATGTTTTTCCAATTAATTAGTTTCGGACTCTGCCATTCATTCTGGTCCTGCAGAAATTTCCCTGAAACTTAACCAATCCGTGTTCTGATGAACAAATTTTAAAATACCCCTGATCATGGAAACTGTGTCCCTATTACGTTTAATAAAGTTTTAAAAGTTCTAAAAATCTCAACGATTGCAAGATGTAAATGTTACCATCCCTGAAGGTGGCACAAAGAGCGGCATATTGTGTCAATAATAAAAAAGTCACAGAAACAAAGTCAAGCTTCAATCAGGGAAATAATTACAGAATATCAGTGTTAAAAATATAGGTTTTCAGGCCACACTTAAACACATTGACAGTGGAGACAGTCCTTATATCTAAAGGCAGTTTGTTCCAAATAAAACATTTTTAATCATGCCAGAAAAATTAATACTTTCTTCGTGGATTCATTTTCTTCTTGTCAGGTTATTGTGGAGCTGATCTTAAAGCTCTCTGTACCGAAGCTGCCCTGCTCGCTCTCCGTCGTCAGTACCCACAAATCTACGCTTCCAAAGAGAAACTTCAACTGGATTTATCTCAGATTCAGATGAGTGCAAGAGATTTCTACCAAGCAATGAAGAAGATGGTACCAGCTGCGCAGCGCTCTGTTGTCTCTCCAGGGAGGGCGCTCTCCGTTGTGATTAGACCGCTTTTACAAAATCTATTAAATTCTGTTTTGGGACAGCTGAAAAGAATCATGCCGGAAGCAGTTAGTGAAAGCAACGTGGCTACTGGGCAAGGTCTGTTTGATTCAAATTGAATACAACATTAAATGTAAAATCAATGTCAAAGGTCATATAGTGTGATCAACCTTGTTCCTTTTCTTTAAAGAAGGGTCACAGATTGGTTTTGTCCCCTTAATGCTGATTATTAGGTAAATTTATAAATTTATAAATAGGAAGAAACTATAAATAAATAGTAAAAATGCAAGTACAACCATGTGTAAATCTCTTTTGTGTGAGTGTTTGCTCTGAGAAGAGCCGGTGTGGTCTTGACGTTTCAAACAGTATACTCTGCTCGTCTTCAGGAGTACACTGTTCGAAACGTTGAGACCACAGATTTACACATGGTTGTACCGTCAAATTTACTACTTATTTATAGCTTCTTCTTAGTATGCTTTTTGTTTACAATCTTGACGTTACTTGTATAAATTGTTAGGTTTATCCGGTCCCTCCAACATGCTCCTTGAGATGCTGAATGCCGATGACTATAGTGATGAAGATGCTCCTTGCATCTTTGAGAAGTCGCCTCAGAACAATGTGAGAAGAAAGAGGAGTGGAGCAGAGAGGGAAAGACCATTTCAACCTTTTGTGGGATTCTCCAGGTACGACTTTAGTCTCTTGGCGTGATGTTTTGAATCAAGTGCAAACCTTTAACAGGGATGTTATCTCTCTGTTTTTAACCGGAAATATTTTCATTATTTTATTATACTTTATTACTTAGATCAAATTCATAAGAAAATGATGATAAAAACAGAATGGAAACGCCAAGATTGCAGAGTAGGGCTATCAAAACCCAAGATAAATGTATGTTAACAGGCTTCGGACCCGCAAGCTTTTGCGCTCGCAAGCTTTCATGCTTTGCGCTCTCAAGCTTTCATACTTTGCGCTCTTATTTCATTTTTTTTTTCAACAGCTTGTCACATCCCTGCTTATAGCACCAGGGACCAATTTCATTGATCGGCCTAAGCAGAAAATATTGCTTCAGCAGAAATGAGCAGGATACCAGTCACAAATTGTACACGGGAGTTTGTACATGTTAGTTTGGCTGGTAATCTTGTTTTGGTAAGCTAAACTTGTTTATCCTTAGCTACTTTTTGTGCTGAAGCAGCTATTAGAACAGAAGGCTCTTTTTTGATTCTTTACAGTTGTGCATATGAGAGGCCCTCGACCCACAGGCCTCGCATACTTATATGTGGTGCTAAAGGTCAAGGTCAAAGTTCACATCTCGGCCCAGCAATCCTGCATACCCTAGAGAAGATGCCAGTCCATCGGTTAGATTTACCCGCCTTGTACTCTGTCAGTACCAACACCCCAGAAGAATGTTGTGCACAGGTAGGTCTATGTTTGCTTGTGGACAGTTTTTATAGGAAAAAGGAAGAGATTTTGATACATTTTTGTAAAAAGGTCAATTACGGGGGCTGTGATGTCATGATGTCTGTCCATGGAATAGACCGATCCATTAAGCTCCGCCCCATTGCGTATTGACCAATCACAACGCAACGAAGGTCCGACAAACAAGGCCCGACATGCGTGCGCGTATGCTTGGCGCGCGCGGCAGAGTTGTGCAGAAAGGCATTGGAGAGGCTCATGTGTTCTTGCACACACGTGCAGTGTGGGCGGAGCCTACTGGAGCGGTTTCTTATGAACTTTTACCCAGTGACTGCACTCCTACACACACTGTCTATTGATGTGATTTGAAGGGAGGGAGAGTGCATGTAGTAACTGGGAGATATAATTTGATGTGTTTTGAGCACTGTATACTCAAAAAACAACAACTCAGATGGGTTGGACACATCCTGCGGAAACCCACCAATGAGCCACTCAATATCTATGCTCTGTATTCTCCTTCCCATGGCCTGTTCAACAAGGTCGTCAGTGCCTACTATATGCTGAGTACATCGCAAGATTAGTGTCACAGGATGTTCTGCTCTCCCCGCTTGAGATTCAGAGATGAGCACAAGACGGGGGAGAATGTGAAAAGCTGGTATCCGCCTGCTTTGCAGCCGACTGATGGTGATGATGATGTTTATAGAGAGATTTGAATTGAGTAAATTGTTTCTATTTTGCATCAGTTGTTCCGTGAAGCACGACGTACTAGTCCAAGCATTATCTACATGCCTCATATAAGTCACTGGTGGGAGTCCACAAATGAAACAACGAGGGCGACATTTCTAACTCTCCTGGAGGACCTTCCGTCAAGCTCACCGGTTCTGATTCTCGCGACCAGTGAGTTCCCGCTACATGAAGTACCTGTTCAGGTAATCAGACAAACTCTTTCAAATACAAATTTATATTTTTTGTTTTTTTATGGTTCAAGGTATATAAGTTCACTACTTACACTAGTCGTTAGAGGCACCCCGAAATTGTTCTTAAAAATAGGGAGACGACCAATATTAGGGCTAGATGGCGGAGTGAAGGCACTTGAAGTTTTGCTCTCTTTGTTCAGCACAAAATTATTTGAAATAAATTAATTCTGTTTGCCCTGAAGGTGCGTGAGTTGTTTAGCAGTCAGAGAGACGAAGTCTTCCGGATGCGACTTCCATCTCCAGAAGAGAGACACGCCATGTTCGAGGCCCTTATTCTTCATCAGGCGAGTAAACCACCACCAAGACAAAAAAAGGAAGGTTGGTTGCTTTCAAACTTTGTTCGGTAATCACTTGCTTTAATGTATTTACCACTGGTCTCTTTGTTGTGCTTAGCTCCTTTTTTTTTAAGCAGCCCACATTGTAGATTATCACTACTATTTTGGCAATTTTGTAAAGACAACTGGAGGTAGGCTTGATGTTTCACGGAGGCATCAAAGGCAATAACCTCCATGTCCCCTGGTTATTGCCTTAGTGCCCTTGAAATGCTCCAGTTGAAATTTACAAGTTCCTCATATAGACCGTATTGAGTATGACGTCACCGTTCAAATATTCGCCCTACAAGATGGCGTCTGCGGTCGTGTGCGTGTGTGTGTGCGTGCATGTGCCGTAGAAATCGAACCGGAAACGCTGCGTGCTGCGTGTTTCTTTGATGTATGCATGTAGACGCGCATACGGTTTGACCTACAAGATGGCGACTTTCATAGCAGCAAAGGGGTTATTCAAAACGGTCTATAGGGGGGTGCCCTTTACCAAGGAGAAAATGCCTTGGTGCTCATGCCCTTTCAAAAACATACAGGCCTGTGGAGATAAATTTGATTTTCTCTTCTTATGATTGCATAGTTGCCGTCAAGGCTCTACAAGTACTACCAGTGGCTGCAGCTCCAGAGCCACGTAAACTAAACGAAGACGAACGCAAGAAACTTGCTGAGAGGGAAGAGTCTACACTCAGGGAACTAAGATTGTTTCTTCGAGACGTCCTCTCGCGTCTTGCCAACGAGAGAAAATTCCGACAGTTCCTGAGGCCAGTTGACCAGGACGAGGTTCGTCTGTTTATGCATTTCCGCCATAAATAAATGATTTGTTATAAACAAAGTAAAATTTATCAATTGTTCAAAATGTTGACAGGCCTTAAGAGTCACCTGTGTCTTATTCTCTGTGGTGTGTCGTTGCCGAGTGGTTTAGTGTCTTATTCTCTGTGGTGTGTCGTTGCCGAGTGGTTTAGTGTCTTATTTTCTGTGGTGTGTCGTTGCCGAGTGGTTTAGTGTCTTATTCTCTGTGGTGTGTCGTTGCCGAGTGGTTTAGTGTCTTATTCTCTGTGGTGTGTCGTTGCGGAGTGGTTTAGTGTCTTATTCTCTTCTCTGTGGTGTGTCGTTGCCGAGTGGTTTAGTGTCTTATTCTCTGTGGTGTGTCGTTGCCGAGTGGTTTAGTGTCTTATTCTCTGTGGCGTGTCGTTGCTGAGTGGTTTAGTGTCTTATTCTCTGTGGTGTGTCGTTGCCGAGTGGTTTAGTGTCTTATTCTCTGTGGTGTGTCGTTGCCGAGTGGTTTAGTGTCTTATTCTCTGTGGTGTGTCGTTGCCGAGTGGTTTAGTGTCTTATTCTCTGTGGTGTGTCGTTGCCGAGTGGTTTAGTGTCTTATTCTCTGTGGTGTGTCGTTGCCGAGTGGTTTAGTGTCTTATTTTCTGTGGTGTGTCGTTGCCGAGTGGTTTAGTGTCTTATTCTCTGTGGTGTGTCGTTGCCAAGTGGTTTAGTGTCTTATTCTCTGTGGTGTGTCGTTGCGGAGTGGTTTAGTGTCTTATTCTCTTCTCTGTGGTGTGTCGTTGCCGAGTGGTTTAGTGTCTTATTCTCTGTGGTGTGTCGTTGCCGAGTGGTTTAGTGTCTTATTCTCTGTGGCGTGTCGTTGCTGAGTGGTTTAGTGTCTTATTCTCTGTGGTGTGTCGTTGCCGAGTGGTTTAGTGTCTTATTCTCTGTGGTGTGTCGTTGCCGAGTGGTTTAGTGTCTTATTCTCTGTGGTGTGTCGTTGCCGAGTGGTTTAGTGTCTTATTCTCTGTGGTGTGTCGTTGCCGAGTGGTTTAGTGTCTTATTCTCTGTGGTGTGTCGTTGCCGAGTGGTTTAGTGTCTTATTCTCTGTGGTGTGTCGTTGCCGAGTGGTTTAGTGTCTTATTCTCTGTGGTGTGTCTTATTCTCTGTGGTGTGTCGTTGCCGAGTGGTTTAGTGTTTTGGAATTTGAATAGGGTTGAGCGCTAAAGGCCATGCCCAGATTCAGTTTTCTCATTATTTTCTTAGTGATAGTAAATACATCAAAAAGATTATCATATGAGCTGCCGAAGTGTTCCTTTATGCATACGTTGTAAGTGGTTGCCTCCAAGTTGCCTCCAAAAGTATTTTCTTGTGTCACATGGCCTTAAGAAGCATGGCTATTATTATTATTACTGTTATTACTATTCAGGTACCAGACTATGTTGTTGTGATTAAGAGCCCTATGGACCTTTCAACGATGATGAATAAGATCAACCTGCATCATTACAACACCGGGAGAGACTTCTTAGATGATATTGATCTCATCTGTAGGAATGCCTTGGAGTACAACCCAGACAGAGATCCAGGAGGTATGCAAGGGGGTTCGAATCCTGGTCATGATACTTGATACTTAATAACAGATAAGCCTCTCAAATTATTGAAGAACATCCAAAAGTTTGTGAAACCGTTTAGGACTATAATCAAGTCATGGTTGAGCGCTTTGGGCATTGGATTCAGGTTGTGGTGGTTAAGTCTACTGGGTGTGGGTTCGAGTCCTGGTCAATACTAAAAACCATTCTTGTTGTTTTACAGATCGTGCAATCCGCAATCAGGCATGTGAGTTGAAGGATACAGCGTATGCCATCATCGAAGCGGAGATGGACAACGACTTTGAGAAGGAATGTATCGACATCAAGGAATCTCGTGTGAACAGAGGTATTGTCAAAATCGGCTCTTCTCAGAGCCAACACTCACACAAAAGAAATTTAGACATGGTTGTACTCGCAGGTTTACTATTTATTTATAGTGTCTTCCTAGAGGTAGCGTCAGTTATAAGTACACCTGACCCCAAATTTGATTCATGCTTCCTGGGAATGCAAAGGAATATTGACGTCACAACTCTTTTGTCGTTGCGAATAATTAGCATGACTTGATTAGTCCTTGGATATTAGGCGCTTTATAACTCCTGCTTATTATTTTTCTTATCAATCCATGTACAGTATGTTCTTTAATATACTTACCATCTTTCCTTCAAGGTCAAAGTCCAGCAAAGACAGCACCAGCTTTCTATCGAGTTCTACCTCCTAGCCTGTTGCTAAAAGACCAGCAGCCACCAACGCTTGCGCCGATTGGAAACGCAGTAATCCAACCCAAGGTGAAGAACAGCAGTCCTCCAAAACTGCACTTCTCAGGGAGCAAATACATGGATCCTTTCTCTCACTCCCAACCGATTAAGAAGAGAAGAACTTCAAGATTGAGGGGCAGATGGAACAGAGGTCTTATTCCGTACAAGAAGAAATATCCCAAGAAAAAAATACCAGACTCTGAGAATTCACCCAAGACCGTGGAAGCAGCTGAAGAAAATAATGTCCAGAAGAGTGTGAATGAAGAAGAAGCAGAGGAGGGAGGAATTATGAGAGAAAAGGAAAGTGGTGGAGACAACAACGGCCAAGCCCAAGAAAGTGTCAGTGATAGTGATCATCTTCCCAAACTACAGCCTCAAGAAAACGGACCTCTTGAAAATGGAATTGATACAGACTCAACGACTGATCAACCCAAAGAAAGTCGGCCATCGCGGTCGACGTCGGAAAACTTGTGTAGCGATAATGAAAGCATTAAGAGTGGGGAGACATTCCGGTATACTAGACCCATGCGTACTACGCGGTTACAATCTACTACCAGTTCACATTCCGATCCTAACCCTACTTCTCCAAAGCCTACCTCAATACCTGTCGCAATACCTGCAATCAATGGAATTGACAGAACTGCCAGCGACGTAGCTGAAGATATGGACACTGTTGATGTTAGCAATGAGGGTCAGAACAGTTGTGAGAATTCCAGAAACGATGCATCATCAGAACAAAACAATACGGTAGTCTTCCAAACGGAATCGAAAGAAAGTGTAGTTGAACAGTCGCAGGAAGCAACTACTGAGGATGGAAAGGCGAGTGTAAATGAAAAAGGAGGCTCGTCGGAAAATGAAGCAGGTTAGATAGTTTGAAAACTTGTATTTCTAACTAGAATAAATTACAAGACAACTCTCAAGAGTAAATGTACACAGCTATTAAGTAAAAGAACACAGTTGACACTTGTAAACCCTTATAAGGTGCTACTCAATTGGGTCTCAGAATTCATCACTGCAATAACCTATCTTTCTGAAAGTTTGTATATATGCATACTCACCGCCTTGAGCACCTTGTTTGGTAGATGCGTGCGCTTAAGACTTCAATATTATTATTATTATTATTATAAAGCGCTTTAAAACTTTGTATCATTATTCATCCGCTTCCGTCTCATGAAGATGTTTTTTTTTTTATATTTGCTCTGCTAATTTTCATTGATTTTTTCAATATTATGTGAAATTTCTAGCCATGATTCCAGGGTCCTCAGTCCAGCGAAGAATGACTCGTAGAATGTGGGCCGACATAACAACGCAAAAAGCTGTGGAGATTCTGCAGGATGTGACCTATGACCTCATTGTGGATCATAAAAGATTAGAGGTAATTAACATAATTTGCGTATACCTCACAATTTTACACTCTCTTGGTGTACTGTTGACCCATTATGAATATCGAACAGGAAAATCAATTCTTATTTTTTAATTTGTCCATACATAGCTGCTTAATTTTTTTAGTTGTGCCTTTTGTTCGGCGCCCTAGAGCTTATCAATATTATGATCAAGGTGCTATAAAAGTTTGGTATTATTACTTTTTATTATTATTAGTGTTATTATTATTATTATGTTAGGGCAATATTTACAAACAATGTTTACAAACACTAGATAACCTGCCGTCGATCTCACAAAGAGTTAGGACGAGTAACTCATCTTAACTTAGGATTAATCTTAAGGTCTGCATGCTAACAGTGCAGGGTTGGAACTCGTCCTAAGTACTAAGATTAATCTTAAGTTAGAAAGAGTTTTGTGAAATCGACGGCAGACCTGAGTGTTTACAAGTTTGTTTATTGTACAACTCTTTAAGCCTTTTTGAGATAGGGCGGACACAATGCTACAACACTATAAGGTTTGGGTCAATTTGTCTGTATACACCCAAACCAAACAGTACACTCCTATCACGTCTGCCATACCTCAAACAGGCTTATGTCCAGAGTGTTTTATGAAGTTGTTTAATTATGCAACTCTTTTGTCTTTGCAGGCCTTATTATCAACTATTGTACAGAAGACAAGTGGTTGTAACGTCGACACTCTTGAAAGACTTTTCTGTGTCCTAAGTCAGTGTGTTTATTCTCACAGGATGGAGTATGATAAGACACAACTTATAACGGTGAGTTTAATCAACCCTTACATATTTAAAGACACTGGACACTGTTGGTAGTTGTCAAAGACTAGTCTTCTCACTTGGTGTATGTCAACATGTGCATTAAATAACAAACCTGTGAAAATTTGAGCTCAATTGGTCGTCGAAGTTGCGTGATAATAATGAAAGATAACAAAACCTTGTCACACGAATTTGTGTGCTTTCAGATGCTTGATTTCGAGACCTCAAAATCTAATTCTGAGGTCTCGAAATCAAATTCGGGGAAAATTACTTGCTTTTTTGAAAGCTACGTCACTTCAGAGGGAGCTGTTTCTCACAATGTTTTATACTATCACCCTCTCCCCATTACTCGTTACCAAGTAAGGTTTTATGCTAATAACTATTTTGAGTAATTACCAATAGTGTCCACTGCCTTTAATTGGCATAACAGCTTTTATCTGCCGCCTACTTGCTTTCCTTAAAATGTCATATTTCTGTCCCCGTTCTGTTTCAGAAGATCAGAGAAATATACTTCTTTAATTTCATTATTTCTTTCTTTCATTGTAGGATATGGAGAGTGAAGTGTTGCAGTTTGTTCGGATCTGAAGGAAGTTTTAACGAAGAAGACAAGGATGATTGTAAAAACTCTATTTTAATGATGTCCATAGTTTGTACCAACCCATGATATTCCTCGGTTAGATTTCACAAAGTGCTAGGATTCATCTTAAAGGTGGGTTGTCGACATTGCCATAGTGAGTTTATTTGGGTTGCATGGTTGGCTTGTGCGTAAAGCGCTCGCCTCTCACCAAGGTGACCCCGGTTCGATTCCCGTAAAGTGCTCCGCTCAGATTCCAGTAAACTCTTGGGGTGTACCAAAGTCAGTGGTTCATGCCAGGCATGTAATTTCATCTTCGAGAGGTCAAGGCCATTTTCAGTTCATAAAGGGCAATTCCATGGAAAGTCTTGAAGTCTACATGAATCTTTTGAAGGGGCCCTTAGGCCAAGACCATGAGCAACAGTCTCCGCGTAATTCAAAGCCAACAATGTAATATACTAAATGCTGCCATTTGTGTGTAGAGCGCCCTCATCTAGTTCTCAATAAATGTTTTAGCATTAACCTTATGGTAATTAAATTCGCTCGGCCCCAGCGGCCAGTCTATTCAGGACCGCTGGTATGGGCTAATCGCTTGCACAGATTCTTGTTCAGGAAGTATGTTATGCGTACAGTGCAATGAAATATGGCGCAGTGTGAGTGTGATGCATGATGGGACTGCGCATTATTAAATCGATGAGTGTGCATGATGCGTTTGCCCATCCCAGCGCCTTTGGTTAATTAAATTGCTTGTTGTGGATGGAAGGGCATCGAGTGCATCAAACAACCCTACCTCATTTTTACGAAATCTGTCGGCAAGAAGTTAAAAGTCTCAGGGGGACTGTTTTTGTACTGTTTTTTTTTTATTTAAAGCAAATTGTAGATGGGTCTTGTCAAAACTTTGTTGTTAGGAGTGAACAAATCAAGAGCTAGGGAATGGGGCTAGGAAAAGGGATTTATGAAATGGTTCATTATTTTAGCGTCAATATTTCATTAATGTTTTCGATGTGGTCTTTTGAATCTTGAGTATGGTCCACAGATGTTGGAAACTAGCCCTGGAAACTGCCTTAAAGACTCTCTGATATTATTTGAAAATTTGAAAATGCCCAATGCATATGCATGTATTCTGTTGTCAATTTTGGGGTGAAAATTTACAATTACCTTAATATTGGGGGGGGAGAGAAGAATCCCAAGTTAATATAGACTTTGTAGGAGAATTTCTACCATAATGCAAACAAACTATAATGTTGTAGGTATATGTAAATAAAGTGATTTATTAACCTTAAAACTATTGAGAGGTTGTTTTTGGAATTGTTAGTTTTGTTTTTCCACTACCGGAAAACGCTGAATACAGTAAAATACACTCCACTTTATGTGTGTGAAATGTTTTAAACACTGTCCTAAAAGAAAGGTTTACATGATTTATCCTGCGGTAATATATAATAATTTAAGGTAACTTAAGAAGGGGGAAAGTATAGTGTGTTTGAATCTTTATCTTGGTAATTTGCGTGGTGTGGGGGTGTTTGGGGTTGATTGGTTTGGAGGGTTGGTGTAATCGGGCATTTTACTTTGGGGGTAGGGTGAACTATTCAACTTTCACATTTTTCTGGAAAAATAAGAAAATGGGGGGGGGGGGGGGGGTAACGGTTCAGAGTTGTTGGGGCGCCTCTCCTCCTTCACTAGTTACACCACTGGCATTACGTCAATGGTATGACTTATTACTCCCCTAAATGCCCAGTTTTCCCACTCCCAATCAGTTTGTGTTCCACTACTACGGATGTAGGTTTCTTGAGACATATATGTCGTCAAATTATCTAGGAGGATTCCTTGAGTGCTTTAAGATTAATAATACAAAATTAATTAAATATATTATTAGTAGCATCAATACAATGTTAACATTTTATTATTTGACAAGTGGGTAAAGATTGTAAGTTAAATCCTTACATACTTTTAAGATTTCTATTAAGTGTAGATCTTTTCTTACGAGATTGAACCCAAGGCAAGATGGTTTATTATTTATGAAGATTTTGATGCGGCATTTCATGCATTGTGATAAACTGAAAGTTTTTGAGAGTTTGAAGCAAGATAACGTCTTTTCTCTGAAAAGGGATTTTATAAAAAATGCTTTATGGTGTTCTCATGAACACTTTACTTGGAGAAGTTTGATCATAGGACTCTAGCTGGTTATTTAGTCTGCCATTTTCGCAAAAACCCATTGCGCAAGCGCTAGCTGTTGAATGAGGTGCATGCTGGTCTAGTTGGCGATCAAACTTGAGCACTAGCTAGACCAGCATACACCTTAGACCAGCATACACCTCAGACCAAGCCTAACGCGCGCATGCCGAGTATTTGCGATAAGGTCTATGAAACGTTGATGAGTGGTTGACAAAGTGGTTGCTGATTTAACCAGCCCCTTGCCGAATGAAAGCTTTATTTTGTGTGGCCATGTTGTTTTCTCTTACGAATGAATGAAACCAAATGGAGGCTGGTGTGAAAATAGTCTGGTCCCATGTAATGGAATGAAAATTTGCACTATCATTGTAATTTGGTATGCTAGGAACCTGACAACAGCGGCTGTAGAGGGCCTAGAATTATTTTTATTTTTCATTGCAAGTTTTTCATGTTATGAATTTTCAATTTATTGGAGAACAAATATTAAGATTTTTGTGCAAAGTTTTTCAAGTTGCAATGATGTATGAATCTAACTGGTGCTTAATTGTACACATATCTTTTTTCCCCCTGATTTCATTCAATTTAAACCCAGGTTCATTGTGTTATTTATCTATTTAAACTTTGGGCGTACAATGGATGTACATAAACGGTGAACAATATGTTCCCAACGGTCATAGCTCAAGCGTATCATCATCCTAAAAGGTCAGTCATTGACTGATTTTGTACGATCTCAAGGGTTGCCCTAAGATCAGCATTGGAACCGTTTGAACATTAGGAGCCACATCTGGGGCTTTAACACATGCGTATAATTTCTTAAATTATGATTTCAATATCAGTAATTTACAGATGCATTATTCTTCATGTATTTCTTTAAGCCATTTCTGAGTTTAATTTGAATCAAATCTGGTACAATGACTTAGTCACAAACTACTGCTTACATTTGAATTCCTCAGACTTTAGAAGCAGTTGCTGTGTCAAATGGTTTGGGGCAAGCTTTTGTAACGCAACCTCCAGATGAGCAAACCATTGTGTCATACACATCGATTCAGAATTGTTTGTGGGTGTTCACCATCTCTTACATAACTATTCAAAAGCTTGCCCAGACCTTTTGACATAGCAGCTATCTCTTTGTCTGAGAAATTCAAATGCAAGTGGTTATTGTACGAAACATTATTCAAATCTAAATTAACATTAATGGCTCAGTAACTCAATCAAATTCTGCTAAGAATTGTACTTGTCTCATTTGCATGAATGGATTTACACTAATTCCTGTCAAAATAAAGTGTTCAAGAGAAAGAAAAAAAAAACCCAACTTGGCCGCATAGAAAGAAATACTGATTAATTGTGCAGTTTCTTGTCCTGCAAACTTTTTGTTTTCAAGCAATATTTTTAACCAAACATCTTTTACAAATATGATGAATGATTCTATTTGTATATGTTGCACCACTTTAGGTCAAGCATTAAGTACAATTCCATGGTTTTGTTAATTATAAAACAGTGAAATTTGAAGCAGATACAGCAGATATGGAATGTTAATTGACTGAAAGATCTACATGTATGGTGGAACTGTGTCTGTACATTCAAAGAGTGTTAATTGAATGAATTGTAATAGTTTTGGTATTATATTTTGCAATTTTGTATTGAACTTTTTGCTTAATAATTTGGAACTTAGTGGAATACATTAAAACAAAACACGATCTTTCTCGGTCTAATAACTGTAGTGGAGCTTTACTTTTGTTGGTTTGGTTAATGCTTTGTGGTTGACTACTGGTAGATGGTGCATAGGATGACGCCCACAACGATCCCACTCAATAAACCTCTGAAGAGGACATGGATCTCGCTTCTACATCCCGCACTGCAGCAATCAGGTCTATGTATCATCTATCTTTCCTCGCACAATTAGGGACTGGAACTGCTTGAAGATGGACCCTGCCCTCTCACCCTCTCTAGATGCATTCAAGAATGCACTGAGGGTCTCACCTAGTTAGTAATCTTGCTGGCCAGTTTTTACTTGCACCATGTATATTTTGCACCTGATTGGCTTACGGTCCCCTGGTTTCACGCGTGCGCCTAGCCACAGTGCGGTAATCTTCAAATTTTCTGCAGCAGCACTTTGAAGGAAGAAGGTAGTGCATTCTGCTCTACCAGCCAGGCTCTTGTTGATGATACCCATGCCTACACCCTTACAGCCCCAGGAATAGGTGGCAACATGCCCCTGGTGACTCCAAATGCATTCTGCTCTACCAGCCAGGCTCTTGATGATGCCAATGCCTGCATCCTTCACACTGTGAGGGGGTAACCCTGTTTCAGCCCCAGGAATAGGTGGCAACATGCCCCTGGTGACTCCAAATGCATTCTGCTCTACCAGCCAGGCTCTTGTTGATGATGCCAATGCCTGCATCCTTCAGACTGTGAGGGGGTAACCCTGTTTCAGCCCCAGGAATAGGTGGCAACATGCCCCTGGTGACTCCAAATGCATTCTGCTCTACCAGCCAGGCTCTTGTTGATGATGCCAATGCCTGCATCTTTCAGATTGTGAGGGGGTAACCCTGTTTCAGCCCTAGGTTAAGTTGGCCATGTGCCAATGGTGACAGTTGGTTTGGGTTGGCATGCAGCTGAAATCAGTTAATTGAAACCCCCCCCCCCTCGACTTAATGATCACTCACAAAAACCACACACGGAAGGATCTCAAGATTCTTTATAAGAATACAAAATATATTTTTATCATTTTCAAAACATAATAAGATCTACACAATATGTTAATAAATACAAACAAACTGAAACAAAACATTGGACTTTTATAACTTAACACTACATGAATAATATTTACTGTTTAAGCTCACCATAGAATTTTGTGACCTACATATTAATGTGCCGGTGTCAGATACAATTGTGTCCTCCATGCAATACTGTCCGCTCCGGGCACTTTTGCATATGCAATCGTGTCCGGTTGACATGTAAATGACTGTACATGTATGTGCGCGCGTAAGCGAGCGTGCATGCACTGAACCTATGTATGCAGCATGAATATTCACTTATTTTATGATTGCAGCTAATACCCAAAGGCCGAACATTTCCCATGTCATCATTCATGACAAGCACTTAGCTTGAAAAAATGGCTAACGTGTTCCGTCGACCAAGGGCGTTTAATTTACTGCAAGGACGCGGCGGACACAACTGCATATGCAAATGTGTCCGGGCGGACACAATTGCATTATGCAGCAGCGGCCAGGCGGACACGATTGCATGTGCAAAACCATCCGGAGTACATTATTGCATATGCAATAATGTCCTCCGGATAGTATTGTATAGAGGACATAATTGCATGCGACACCGGCACTCTACCAACAGCCCCATGTTGACAGTTTCCCTATTTTGTGAATCTTTGTTCATAAGTGCCAGTCAGAGGGCATTTAACCTGAAACTTCTGTTCCATGTTTTAGATGAAACCTGGGAAGCAGCAGCAGAGAGAACACCTTAAAGACACTGGACACGTTTGGTAATTGTCAAAGACCAGTGTTCTCACTTGGTATATCACAACAAAAGCATAAAATAACAAACCTGTGAAAATTTGGGCTCAATCGGTCATCGAAATTGTGAGAAAATCATGAAAGAAAAAACACCCTTGTTGATGAATTTGTGTGCATTCAGATAGGAATAAAAGCCTTATAGTTATTGAAGTCTTATTATTTTAAATTACTTCTTTCTCAAAAAGTCTGTGCATCAGAGGGAGTCGTTTCCCACAATGTTTTATACTATCAACAGCTCTCCAATGCTCATTACCAAGTCAGTTTTTAAGTTAATATTTGAGTAAATCCCAAACGTGTTCATTTAAAGGAGATGTGGCTTTTTATTTTAATTATATTTAATTGGAATTCTTTTAAAGTACCATGGGTTGATGAATAATCTGAAGTGAATTAGTCCTCCCTAAACGTCCTTTAGCTAGAAATGGTTAGTTAATTTAATTTATTTGATCAAATATGATTTTATACGAAAATTAATAATAAGGTATATCATTAGTTTAGGAAAACTATCCATGCAAGAGAGGGGCAATTTAGTGGTTTTAAGCTTGGTTTGAATATGCTGAATGCTTAGGAGTACATGTACATATTTGTTCTTGAGGATTGCCACAACCAAACTTCAAACACACAATTTTTTCCCTTTCTAACACTGTGTTATTTGATTTTTACCCACACATTGTCGAGTACCCGGCACTTTCCCCGAGTCCCGTGAAAGAAAGCAATCCACCAGCATATTACTCGGGCGGGATTCGGACCCAATACCTTTGGCATTCTAGGCCAGATGTCTTACCACTAGACCATCAACATTGCCCTGTAGCTAGAGGCAGTTTGAATCTTATATTTTAGCACTATAGGTAACGCTCCAAACTATGATGCTAAATTTGAATAATAATGAATGAGTGATATTGATTGGTTTTGCCCATACACCAATCATGTATTGTGTATTAGTGCCATCAAACAACATTGGAATAATGAATGAAATGAGCAAATTGATTGGTCTAAAAGTTCTGCTTAGACAACCAATGAGATACCTTACCTTTAAATAGAAAAATTATATGAACAATCCTTTATTTTTGTCAAACTGAGTATTATTCGAGTAACGGCTTCATACTTAATCTGAGTATTAACTATTATAATAATTTCACTATGAGTTAACTTGATTATGCCATAAACTGACGTTTAATTAGATTGCTAATGAGTTGTTAATTTTTTGATATTGTGTGAGTAATACATGCAACAATTAATCAGAAATTTATGATTATTTTGGATTACATCATTCCCATAATTGATTTAGGCAAAGTCTTTAATATAAAGGCAAAAGCTAAAATAGTTTTAAAAACAAACTATCATGAGAAAAGCAAGAGGTTGATTAGTTTAATAAAGTCTATAATTATTTAGTTATAATTTACTTCTATCGATTATAGTTTATCAATCAAGGATTAGAGCAATGTATTGTTTACAATGTTAAATTGAGATGCGACTGTTTCACTGGTTCACACTCCTGTGTTCCGACACCCCTAGCAAGCATGTATGCTTCGTTATTGCATAGAGCAAGGAACAGAAGAAGTTCCAACTCCAGTCTTAATCCCAGAAGCTAAAGTTAATCTGATTAGTTTTGTATCCCCAGCAACACAAATTTTGAAATGAAAAACACATTTTGAAAAAAGCACCTCTTCAAGTATAACCGAGCCTTTATAAAACCAACGACTGTAACTGTTAAGAGTTTCAAAAAATAAAATCAGCTGCCATTTTATAACTTGTTATTTAATCCAAACACAGATGTGAAATTTTCCCAGTTTTGTGGTAAAAAATCAACAGGCAATACATCACTCTGGTGGGATTCGAGCCCAAGACCTTGCATTGTCAAAGCAGATGTCTTACCAATTAAAGCATCGAGCTATACCGGTGGTTATAGAAGCAGTTCCAATCCCCTTTATTAGCAGACATACATTGAGGATAAAGAATATAGCTTGTTTTTACCCTTGCACAAATGTGTACTTCCCCCCGAGTTCTGTGTACAAATCACTCGCTGCCACTTTGTTTGGATGATCTAGTCACCAGGGATTGATAAATACAAAATGATTCGGACCAGACCAAATACTGGCAGTGGCTGCAAGGTGGGTTAAAAAAAAGTGAATTATTTCATAAAATCCATGTTAAAAAAAATGAAAAAATGAGGCTTTGCATGGTTTCACCTGTGTCATGTCTTATAAGTCGTTACATCTCCTTCTCATGAGGTCCTTAAGGAAGCCGACTCCTGAAGAATTTCTCCCAAACGTCACGTTCCTTGGTGGGTAGATCTTTCGGCGTAATATAAGACAGCAACCCTTGCTTGGTAGATGCATAAAGCAGAATCCAACACGTCTCAAGTGTACTGTCACTTGGGTCAGAGGTATTCGCGGTTTCATCTGTTGAAGTATTGGTAATTAAAAAGATATTGAGTAAATAAAATAAGCCGTTGCAAACTGCTAACCAACCAGCAGGACCTATAGTATAAAAGCAAAAATATAGTTAATGGGCTGATGTTTCGACCCTAGCAGAGACCTTTCTTGAAGACTACAAAAGAAGAGTCTTTCTTGAAGACTACAAAAGAAGAGTCTTTCTTGAAGACTACAAAAGAAGAGTCTTTCTTGAAGACTACAAAAGAAGAGTCTTTCTTGAAGACTTCAAAAGAAGAGTCTTTCTTGAAGACTACAAAAGAATGAGTTTAAATTTTTTTTTTATTGTCACGATTTAATATGTTAAAAAAATTAGACAAAGTTGTTTGGGGGGCTGACTCCGCCTACCCCTTTTGTGACGTCAATCGAGGCAGACTTTGCCTGCAATGCGTACAGTAACCAAACGTGCAAAGTACATGTACGGCCATAGTCGTGAGTTTTGAAACAATTTGTTATTGCATTTTCCGGCAATGCCAAAAATAATAAAATAATAAGTTCATCCATTTCCTCAGGCTATAAGGATTTGTTTTTTTCTTATAGCCCTTTTTTGTTTAATCTTGTTTTTTGTTTTTGCATAACATAATCAAATGGATCAAACCAAACAACTATTCACTCAAGAATTTCTCAAGGTTGTGTCTTGCAAAGTTAGTACAAAGGCTGTTTGAGGTGACCCACTACCCTGGGGAGTTTACAATGATTTCAAGGCACCGGAAACTATTGGTAATTTACTCCAAACAAATTTTAGCACAAAACTCACTTGGAAACGAGCAATGGAGAGCTGTTGATATACAAAACATTGTGAGAAACGGCTCCCTCTGAAGTGACGTAGTTTGTGAGAACGAAGTAATCTCTCACTCAAAACACTTCAGACTTAAAGCCTTTTATTATGCATGAGGGTGATTTTTTTCGTGCACTATTCTCTTGCAACTTCAATGACTAATTGAGTCCAAATGTTTATAGATTTGTTATTGTGTGGATATGTTGGGACACACCAAGTGAGACTACCATTACTTTGACGACTACCGGTAAACATTTTAACAAGAATGCTTTATAAACTTGTTTATGTGCGTTTGTTTATCGTTTCAATGTAATTACGATATTTGTTCACTTCTGAATTTTTTCATAATTATCGAAAAACTAGAAACATTTATGCTTTCAAGAAGACAATACTTGATGCCATGAGGGTGACGTTGCTTTGTTATACCTCCATATGCTATGACACAGCGGCTGAACAAAACGGAGCTCAAACATAAACACATGTGATGACATGACAAGGCTTTTTGAGAATCTTTCTGAAAAGCACCGGAGAATGGTATTTAAAATGACTGGTTTTTTTTACTCAAACCAACTTCCTTATTGATTTAAACAGATTTCAGCTAAGATCACTAGTCAGTTTCATTAAATTTTAAAAGCAAGTTGCCCAATTTAGAACCCTGCCCACTTTTCATCGAGATTGTATTTTTACTTTTATTTTTAAGTGTAACTGGTGGTAATATTTATCCAAAGTTAACAATAAAGTAAAATGATTACAAAAAAAGACCCAGAATAAACATGAATGATTAACATTTATTTATTAGTTTGTGATTACATTTTTTATTTAACTTTTTAGATTATTAGGCAATTTGACGCTTACATGAATATATCTCTTGCAGGTTTAAACAAACAGTTTTTTAGCGGATTGACTTTATGAGTTTAAAACATTACATGTTATATGATTTAATGAGATAACTTTAATGCTACTTTTCCATTAACATGTGTGTTAAGCTCAAGTTAGACTAAATCTTATCACAATAGCCAGTAAAAGGCATATCAAGAGCACTGAAAATGGACTTGATTAAGAGAAATGCAAACGGAAACTTTAGTTTTATATGGCCAGAAGTACCCCCCCCCCCCCTTAAAAAATGGTGGACCCTTATGCCCCCTAAGATTTTAGGCTACAGTTTCGGAGATGCTCTCAGCTCTGTTTACACATCTTTATTTTACAGTTCAACAAAATACTGGTCACTTGATTAAGACATTTATTTGACAAATTAAGTAAAATTAAAATGACTGATAATAGTCATTGTTTATATGATAAACATTTAGTTGTTTTCCAACATTTAAGATACATTTCAAGTTTTGTTTTATGTTGTAAAAGTTTATGCTAATGGTTTACACAATATTACTTTATTTTGAATATTGATACTACATTTATGGGTTTTAAAGACCAATAAATGACTGCCATTTTAGTGTACATAAACATTATTTATTTCTCTTAAATGAGGGTAACAAAATAACATGATCATTATTTTGTTAAACTGAACTGAAACCTGTAATACCAAGTACTGGTTCTGACCTAGGTGTATTTAACACAAAAACAAAACTACAAAAACTACAACTACCAATAAGCTTAAAATGTCACATAAAATGCTGATTATTTTTCGCTTCACTGTTAAGTTAAAATCTATAATGGTTTAGCTTTAGATGGTTTACATGTTATCATAACCTTGCTAAGAAACGTTAGTTTAGCCTTTGACCATTAAACAAAAACAAAAAACATTGAAAGAGAAAATTTATTGTGTTAGACTCTGAAACACAAACATAAAGTCTTTACTTAATTCTGATTGTTAACACTAAGATAAAACAATTAACTCCTATCAGAGTAAGCTTAAAATGAAGATGGTTTAACAGAAAGAATAGTGGGTATATTAGTTCTTGCTAGCCCGATTAATCAACAAATAAGTGTAAGTTTTTAAATAGTTTGGTTTAAACAAAGAAAACTTGACTAGAGCAGGACATGAACCGATGACCTCCGGATTAACGTAACATCGCTCTACTATTTGAGCTATCTAGCCACTCTCTTTATTAGCCACTACCTTTGTTCAGGGTTGGCTAAATTATTTTCCTACTTGATTAAAACTAATTTGTGTTTAAAGTGGAGAAGAGGTATTGTAAAGTTTATACGCATTTATACTACACCACACCAGAGAAAGTTGATATCCGCGTTTTTCATGGTATATTTCTCCAAGTTAAACAACAGACTTCACCAAGTTCTTTGATCATGTCATGCCCCTTTAATGCTTGGAATGAAGAGCATGTTGCATATGAGTGTTAAGATGTTTATTGTATTAAACCTGGGGTCGATTTCACAAAGAGTTAGGAATCGTCTTATCTCGAGTTAGGACGAGTTAATCGTCCTAACTTAGGACCAGCCATACGTTTTTAATATCTCCTAGGACTAGTCCCAAGTTAGGACTAGTCCTAACTCTTCGTGAAATCGACCCCTGGTGTGTGATATATCAACTGGCAGTATCTTTAAACAAAATAATTGTCAAGTACACTCTGAATGAAAGATTTTGGATTTATATGAAATTTTGAAAATTATGAGTGGTCAAGGCTTGATGTTTCAGTTGAGAATGGAAAAAAATAAAAATGGAAACAAATAAAACTGGTGAAATTTCAGGTTTAAAGGATGATATTATCCCCCATTTTAAGGCCGTCTACTCAATCCGTTTGTAATAATATCAAATCAATACCGGTAGGGATGGGTGCGCTGCATGCCTTTCTGAGGGGGAAATGAGGTTGGGGCCTTCAGACGTGCCCCTGCGTCACCCCAACTCTGCCCGTTGTTAACACCCCCACCTGGTAGTAATCAAAAGAAAAGAAAGAAGAAACATGCTAAGAACTATTAGCAGCATTGGTTAATAATAGCGCTGGTTACTTTTGTGAGTGCTATCTGAGTAATAATAATACTCTGGCCATCGCATGCATCTGACATTTTCATTTCAAAATGTCGTCGCGTTTTCAAGATTGTCTCAGATTCAGTTTTTTGGGCATAAAACCCGTTATCTTTTTAAAACATTACATCAAAGTGAAATGTTTCTCAAAATGCTTTATACTTTCAAACGCTGCTGCAGGCTTCTAACCAAAAGGTTTTAAATTGCCGTTAATTTTAAGCGTGATTACCAAAGGTATACCTACCATTTAAAGGCAGTGGACACTATTGGTAATTGGTCAAAATAATTATTAGCATAAAACCTTACTTGGTAATGAGTAATGGGGAGAGGTTGATAGTATAAAACATTGTGAGAAACGACTCCCTCTGAAGGGGAGTAGTTTACGAAAAAGAAGTAAATTTCACGAATTTGATTTTGAGACCTCAAGTTAGGAATTTGAGGTCCTGAAATCAAGCATCTTAAAGCACACAACTTCGTGTGACAAGGGTGTTTTGTTCTTTCATAGTTATCTCGCAACTCCAACGACCAATTGAGCTCAAATTTGCACAGGTTTGTTATTTTATGCATATGTTGAGATACAGCAAGTAAGAAGACTTTGACAATAACCAATAGTGTCCACTGGCTTTAAATGATATTGAAAACAATGACTAGGGAGACTCACCATAGCCCGATTGTCCAAAGTTGTTATCAGTTGTCATACCTTGGTATCCAGAAGGACTGAGAGAGAAATTAGACATTAATTGAAAGATTAAATATAAAACATGATTCAGGTAATTGCACAGCTGGGCAGAAATATCATCAATTTCTGTCTGCCATGTTATTCAAAACACAAAAGCAATGTTTGAAGGTTTCAGGTCCTAATCATATTTTGTAACTTTAAGGTAAAGTAAAGTCTGTCCTGAGCCAATATGGTTCATCAGGCTGGTGTTTATAGCCGTTTCATTGGCTTTAAACGACTGAAAATATTTGTATTCCTCCTGGACAGGATACCAGTCAATCACAGGTTACTCCCCAGCTCTCACCGGTACCCATTTGTACAACTCGGGGGAGAGACACAATTATGATTAAATGCCTTGCTCAAGGACACAAGTGTTGTGACTGACCAGGCCCAGGTCAGGATTCAAACCCACATTCGGTAAATTACAGAACTTAAGTCCACTGCCCTTGACTGCTCGGCCATGACACCCAACAAATTGAATAAAGAGGATGTCGTTTCTTAGTCCATTACTGAATTTATTGCCTATACTAAGGTGACGTCTGAAATGAGCTTGTTCTATAAGTCCTTTTTCCTCTTGCATTTAATACTGCCATTTGTTCTTAATAATATAATAATATTTAAATCATTTGTGTCATTTCATGACAGCATACAGCCCGCTGTTTTGTCTCCACAAACTGGCGGAGCATATATTCTGCTAGTTGTATTCCAGAATCAGATCTATGTTTTTTTTTATTAATCGCTACTCACTAGTTACAACACACTGTGCATGAACAACTCTTAAAAGGGATAAGGAGTAACTCCAAACCAGCAAACAGCAACATTTTGAAAGATTGAAAGGAAATGTGCCCCTTTAATGGCGATACATTTTCACTTACCCTCCTGAAGTGTTGAATCCTTCTCCCCTTGCACTGTAACCTTCATTATACTGAATGGGTAAAGAAATTAATCTAAGTTAAAGGCAGTGGACACTATTGGTAATTACTCAAAATAATTTTTTGCATAAAACCTTACTTGGTTACAAGTAATGGGGAGAGGTTGGTAATATAAAACATTGTGAGAAAGAAGTAATTTTTCACGAATTTGATTTTGAGACCTCAAGTTTAGAATTTGAGGTCTCAAAATCAAGCATCTGAAAGCACACAACTTCGTGGGATAAAGATGTTTTTTCTTTCACAGTTATCTCGCAACTCCGACGACCAATTAAGCTCAAATGTTCACAGGTTTGTTATTTTATGCATATGTTGAGACACACCAAGTGAGGAGACCTGTCTTTGACAATTACCAATAGTGTCCACTGGCTTTAACAAACAAAATGTAACTATCGTTGCATCAGTGCTGTAGAAAAATTGTATCTTTTTTTGGCAAAAATATTGTACCTCATACAAAAATAATCGCCACAAAAAATGTTAATTCTCAATCTCGACACCTACTTGTAGTGTGTGTACGTCTTTGATATTTTACGCGAGATACAACGTTTTGACAATTTTAACCTTGCCGTTAACCTAGGTGCTATTTTAGGAGATACAACATTTTTGCACTGATATGTCACTGCGATGTACAGTCACACTCATCATGCCAAGGCTAAGCTTCATTAAGCTGTCATCTTGTAATTCAAGAGCTTAATACAGGCCTCGAATTTCATCTTCAAAAGGGCAAGGCCATTTTGATTTTGCAAAGGGGCACTTCCATTAGAAATCTTTAAAGTCCATGGGATCATTTTGAAGGGGCACCAAGGCCAAGACCAGGGCAACGAAGGCCACAGACAAGTATTCTAAATGTGTTTTTTACTTTTTTAATGTATGTATATTTTAAAATCCTTAGGGGAACGCTGGAGGGTCGGAGTATTTCATGTTGTTCTAAACCAATGTGACCAATAAACAAATAAATAAAATTAATGACTGAAATGAAAGATAACTCACTTCGCCTTGCACTCCTTGCGGTGGTGGGGGCATTCTACCTGAATTAAACTGCCCCGGTGATTGTTGCTGCCTTCCAAAGCCCCCTTGATAACCCCCTCTACTTCCTGCGACTCCTCCTCCCCTGATAGAAGGGCTAGGCGCCCCACCAGGAGGACCAGGAAAAGGCCTCCCAGGGGGGCCTTGTGGACCCTGTGGGGGTGAGGGGAACCTCCCATGCATATTAGGAGGAGCTCCCCTTCCCATGGGTCCGGGGTGGGACATTGCACCTCTGGAACCAGCATTACTGACACCACGTCCGGTGCCTGCTGGAGGTTCATTGTAGGAACCACTGATGATGGCGAGCTCTCTGAGCTGACTCTGTCTGATTTCATCATTAGGGTCCTATGGTAAACAGATGGGAAACACGAAGAGATTAGAGTGACGATCAAATTGTTTCAAATCCATCAAATCAAAGCAAAGTGTGCTTTTGATGGACTCAGCACTGTCAGGGCTCACATATGATCAAAAAGCCATTTGTGTGTTAGATTTAAATATTGTCTGGTACAAAGGCGTGCTTGATCACAAGTTACCGCTTAAATTTGAATTCCTTAGACTATAGAAACAGTTGCTATGTAACATGATAAGGGGCAACATTTTGCGTAGTTACGGCACCCATACACAATTCTGAATGGATGTGTGTGGCACAATGTTACCAGGGTCTGCTCATCTGGAGGATGCTATACAAAGTCTTGACCCGAACCATTTGACATAGCAACTGTCTCTTAAGTCTACGGAATTCTGTAAGCGGTACATTGTGACTAAGCAAGTCATTGTACCAGACAGTATTCAAAGTCAACTCGGAAATGGCCTGTTGATGATGCCAGATACAGTTGCGATTGGATTCTATTGTAAAGTGCGTTAAGGCAAAACTGACAATCTCTTTATATAAACATTATACAGATGTCTCCCTCTCGTTGTTACAAATAAATAGATGAATGAAGACTCACCGGGATGAGATATTTGCGCACTTCAGCAATGCCATACGCCAGTCTGTTGTAGGCATCAGCTGCCGGTGCGTAGACCTCTATTAACACATGGAGGTCTTCGTTAAGATGGGCATGTTTCTCTGATCCCTCTTCCCTCAATTCATCTTCCTGTTCATTAACGGGAGAAGAGGATAGTAATAGTAAGTAATTCATATTAAATAAGTAGGATTTGAAACTGGGTGGAAGTTTTATTAGGCGAGGTTTTTTGCAGCTACACCATGTGAAAATCTCTTTTGAGTAGTGTTGGTTCTGAAAAGAACAATTAATTGGGGCATGGCCATTTGCTGGGGCAGACCGGAGGTAACGTGATCAGAGTGCAAAGACCGGCTGTTATTCCCCAGGGGCGACCCTAGGGACGGGAATTTGTGTAAAAAGTGTTTACAAGTACTTACCTTTTTCTTGTCTCTTAATGACCCCCTTCCAAGTATAGACATTCTCGTTCCAGTCATTTCTTGCATTCGCTTCAAGGAATTTCCTCTCGGGCCAAGAAGTTTGCCGACAAAGTTAAACTGGAATCAAAACAAACAATTTACATCTTGTCTACCCTTTCATAAGTTTTCAGTGTGAATAAATTAAAGTAAAGGCAAAGTATTCCTTCGTTTTGAACTGTTTGATTGTTATGTAGAATGTAGATGTACTAAATGCAGGAAGAATAATTAAGGAATACACAATATGAGAAGCGTAACACAGTCATGCTTCTCAGATTCAAATTATGGGCCATAAAAAAAATTCTCTTTTTTTATCTAGCCATATTCCGAGGTGAAATGTTTCTCAAAATGCTTTATTCTCTCAAACCCTAACCAAAGGTTGTTATTGCCATTAATTTAAAGAGAGTGATACGTTCCCATAATCCCTTTAAATCTGGATTGATCTGCCTTACTTTAAAGAGCCTGATGACAATTAAAGTAAAGCATCTTGCCCAAGGACACAAGTGTCATGGACGTCGGGAATCGAACCCACACCCTGATGACTTAACTGCTCAGCCATGGCTTGATTTGTAGATGATTTTACAAACCTTTGGATGTTCTTCAGTAGGGATAAGGACCCTGACTTCCAATTTGAGAGGCTTGTCTGTTATTATGTCAATATATTTGGGTTGTTGTATTATGCCAGCTTCAAGTCTTTTTATTTCTGTGGAACACAAAAGAAAGGGGGTGAAAGGTCACAAGAAAGTTTGTTAAAATATCTTGGCAAGAATTTTGTAAAAAATACATTGGATTGTATTATAATTGTCTTATTATTATTCAAATAAATATGGGTTCCTTTTTTAATCTGCCAGTTGAGCATTATTGGACATGGTCACCTGTCTGTCAAAGCCTCTTGCATCAACCGAGCTTGAATTGGAGCGAAATAATAATAACTGAAATAACATTTTAGCAACATCCACATATTATTAAATTGGGATTTTGAAAAGAATACTGAACCTCATAAGTCCCTGAATTACAAGGCACACATAGTTCTAATGATATTATATAAAAAAGGTCTTTGTTTGTTTGGTTTATTTGTGGTTTTAGAGGTAGGCCTGTTTTAAACTTGTAATATCATCGTGTTATAGGCACTCTGGACTTGTTGTCGGCTTGTTCTTAGTAGGACTGTGATCAAGTCAGTGCATGGAGGTAGTTGCGATAAAGTAATCCTCCTGCCAACGGCGCATCGATCATCGCAACTATGCCTGGAGGTAGAAATAGCCTCCATATGGTCAGTGTCTGTCATGTCAGTGATGTCGTCACTCTACCACTCTACTACTCTCTGTCTGGTGTGGTGGAGTTACTCTGATTCTAAATAAATCTAATTTTTATTGATTTGAATGATAAATGATATGAAAACTTGGGTCGGGAGGTAGAACTTCTTTATTTATAATTTACCAGATAACTTTCCGTATGGCGCCACCACTTTTTCACTCATTTTTACAAAAGGGGATATCTCATTGAGGTAAATTAGATACTATATTATTTCATATCGAATGAAAAAGTGGTGGCGCCATACGGAAACTTTTCCCTTATTTATGTGGTAGTAAAAACAAAAAGTCAAACAGGACCATCGATCGAGCGGGACAGTAGACAGAGAGAGAGGTCATCGAAGCTGTCCGTAAACTGGGCATCATTTTCACTCACCATCGTTTATGACTTTCTTTGAGAGTGTCAAAGCAGGATCGAGACCCTCCTTTTCTTGCTTTAAATTTTGGAGGCGAGCACTTCTGTCTTCAACATTCTCCATTGTCTTGGCTGGTCTGTTTTGACAGTTTCCACAATAATAAAAGTGATTTTTTTTCTTCTACCCCGTGTGTCACGCTTAGGGTGCTTTCACTGGTGTACAAAATTGTGTTCTTATAAAACGTAGTATTTGTTAAAATTGCCGAGTACCACCCTTTCAGTAATTCTAGCGCCCTCTGTAGGTAAAAACTGTTTACTTCCTGACCACTCGGAACTTTTCGTGTGCTCTCGGAATATTCCGGCACGGTTCGCGACGATCCCCCACGCAGCAGGTTTGGGGAGTTGTTACATAAGAGTGGACTAACCACTAGGACCTGGTTGTTAATGATTTCATGTCTAAAAGATGCAAGTACTGCTTCAGACCTCTTTATTCAAGTACATTTGTAGCAGCAGGTTTGGGGAGTTGTTACATAAGAGTGGACTAACCACTGGGACCTGGTTGTTTATATTTTCATGTTTAAAAGATGCAAGCACTGCTTCAGACCTCTTTATTCAAGTACATTTTGTAGCAGCAGGTTTGGGGAGTTGTTACATAAGAGTGGACTAACCACTAGGACCTGGTTGTTAATATTTTTATGTCTAAAAGATCAGTATAAATTGTGTTAAATTGTGTTTAATCGCATCAAAGTCAAACTTGATAAAATGTGAATAATTATAAACAATCGATGAACCCTGCCTGTGATTGTAATGTACCTGATACGCCTTCTCCATAGAGCTATATGGCCCTATGGCCTTCTCATAAACCATGACTCAATTCTCATTATGAACTTTTTAAAAACTATAGTTTGAGGCCTGAAAGACAGAATTGCTCCATTACAAGACTCGTTGTGGTCTATTTTCAAAAGTCGTGGGTTCGAATACAACCCATTGCAAGTTTTATTATGCCTTGTAATTTGTTTTCAGAAGTCGTGAAAGTACTGAGTATACAGTGCTAACAAACATCGGTAGGTTGCATATGGGTAAAACAAATTTATTAACAAAACTAAATTAATATTATTTTTTACGCCCGATGCATTTTTTTTAAAACATCTATTATAATATCATGGTGGGTCGCAATTCTGTACTCTATACCGATACAAATTATACAATGAATAATACGCTGAATGCTACTTGATTGTTATAATTATTCTCCATGCTTGAGTTCAGTTGATCTTGGGTCGAGTTATGCCATAGATTAAGAACTTGGTTGATCATGTGCGCTGATAGCCATGATGTAAAACTTGTATCCATCCGCAGTCTTCTTGAGGAGGAACAACCCGCTGTGAACAAACCAGAAGTGAAGAAACAAAAAAATTGTTTAGGAAGTTTGTTTATAATATTTTGTTGTCCCTGTTATTTAAAATTTCGTTTACAAGATCCAGAGATAATTAATTTAAAACCACAGCTGAAACAAAATGGACTATGAATTGCTTTTTAGGATGAGTTTGGATGCGTTGATTTGAATGAGAGAAGAACAATAAAGAGTGTGACAAGCATTAAAATGTGATACGGCCATTGTGTTAGATCTTCATTTCAAACATTAAAGACAGTGGATACTATTGGTAACTACTCAAAATAATTTTAAGCGTAAAATCTTACTTGGCAACGAGTAACGGGGAGAGAGGTTGTTAGTAAAGCTGAGGTGAAGACTAGTGTGCGTGTAACCGGTGGAAGTGCTAAGTAAACAAAAGTGCTAAAAACAATACTGTTTTGAGTGACTTACCTGCCATCCTTGTAGTTTACGCCCGACTCGTTGAAGAAATCAAAGTGAAGCGTGACGTATACATAATTTGCGTCTTCGTCCATGGGCACCACATCTTTGTATGTATTTTCGATGTGAGAGGCCGTCTCAGGTAGTGCTTCAAACATAACTTTTGCTCCTTCGTAACAAAAATAATGTAAAGTTAGGACACATTGACCGAAAGTTTATTATGTGGACGTGATCACCAAAATAGCATTTCTTTGGAAAACCACTTGTTTTGTGATGAATGCTATAATAAAAAAAATTGCCAAAATAAAACGGACAATACACACAAAGAAAACAGTTGATTTGATAGTTCCCCGCCCAATAGATGGTCGTAGAAAACTTAACAGTTTGCTTGTTTTGGGTCATTTTCATCACAGAGCAATGGGGCAGGAAATTCTGGTCCCCACGGCGAACGCACTAATTCATCTCGGATATCACCCTGTTTGAAATCGACCTCGTTCGACCCATCTATCTGGGACGGAAGCTCTGGTGCCGGAATTCCCTCAAACGAAGTCTTTTATCACATCAACCACGTGACAGTCTTCGACAAATCAAAATGCATAATATATCCAATGAATCTTTTAATTCACACTATCAGCCCTGATACTTTTCGGTGGCAATGAAGTCAATTAAGGCGATGGTGTCCTTAGTGTCCTTAGAGAAATTTACAATTTCCTCATAGGGTACCCTTTACCAAAGAGAAAATGCATTGGTACCCTTGTCCTTTCAAAAACGAAGCATAAAATGCCTGCTATTTGGCTTCTTCATATGAGTTAAAGTAAGCTTTACCTTCAAATCCACTTAAAAGTGGATATCCATCCATCACTATTGTTATCTCTGGGTCCACTAGCGTCATAAGGGCGTCCGTGTCGTCGTTTACGCAGTACTGAACTTGCTGGTCCACAACAGACAGAATGGTTTCTGAGAGGAGCCAACAATAGTTTTCATGTTTATTTGTGAATTGTTTCGGTTCCTGCTCGGTGTTCTGGTATGTTCCGACATTCTTCTTATTCTCAGTTGCTAACCACACTGGATTCACATAGGCCTATCACACCTAGCAACAGAAGCAGCCGCACGAAGTTGCCGAAAAACATCTTGTTTTTGTTACTTGACTTGAAAAACGAGTATTTTTGTATACTTATAAGTTTGTTTTACTGCAACGTACAGATCAAACATTCACCAGCACAGGTTTGGTTTTGATCTTAGTCTTAGTTGTCAGTCCCTTTTTATAGGCGTGTGTGGCAATGTCCATCAGAAACTTGAGCTATGGTGAAATAACGAATCTCTCTTTTGCTCATTAGCGTTAAGGCTAATCTGTAATTAGAAAATAATAATAGTACAATTATGAAGTCGGTTTTTAATATTTTGAGCTTGCTGTTGCGATGTGGAAAATCCCCACTAATTAAACAAATCGTACTTATAATCCACATGGATCATGTTGGACTATCAGTTTCTTTCCTAGATTTAAACGTTAAATTAATGTTTGTCGAGGTATGCCCTCACGTGACTTGTGGTATGCCCTCACGTGATTCGCAGTTTCAACCGATCGGTCTTTTCCACTAATCGATGTTTATTCAATAGCTCTTTTTTCTATGGATCAATGCAAAACACCGATCAATGTGTTGATCTGATTATTTGCCTGTTTGGCGTTCCATAGTGAGCTTTCCGACACTCGACACAAGAGGGCGCGCTAAACTTCAAGCTGTTCGTCGTTTGTTGTGTGTTGTGGCCGTGTATCTCTGCACAATTTGGAGATCATTTGCTTCAACTTTAAAGGTAATTAAAAAATCTTGAATTGAATAAATTGTATGAGTTTGACTTGTTTCTAAGTAGGTTGAGAGTTGAGCCCGAATGTGGCCTTAATTGAACGTCTACTAACCCTATTCTAACAAAACAAAATAGTGCGAATTGCGGGGAGGAAAAACCAGCATGTCATTCTACTATTTTACTATAGTATAATTTCTAGTGCAACTGAACTGGGCCGGGACAACAGGGTAGGGGGTGTGGTGAGGAGGAGAGCCACGGATGTAGTATTCTACCTCCAAAAAAGGGTGGCAGGCAGAGCCTGCTGGGATCATTTTCAGTTTTCCACACCTCGCCACCAATCGACCTCTACCTTTTCACTCATTTTTCAAAAACTTAAAAACGTATATCTCATAAGTCATATATAATGCAATGATGAGGTTTATTGCGATTAGCAAAATATCAAGAACCCACACAAAGGTATAGGCTTTGCGTGCGCGAGTCGTAGAAACTGCATTGAAACCGCCCCATATTCCTTCCCACAATGCATTGCATTTCTGAATTGCGATAAACCTTATGCCTCATTTACATTATAAATAATATTATTTATAATTAGGCCTATTATTAGTATTACTAACACTAGTATACTGGTTATTTATTAATAATAATAATAATAATACAATCGCACAAAAATAGTTAATGGCCTGACGTTTCGACCCTAGTAGAGTCTTTCTAATAGTATAATCACTAACAACCTATTTTGATGTATAATTGTATTTCAGATCGCAATTGTTCACCATGTTCAGCTTACTGTATGGATTGTGGCAGTACATGTTTAGAAGAGATGAATATTTTGTGCTGATCCTTGGACTTGACAATGCTGGAAAATCGGTAAGTTCAAGGATTTGTGCAAAGTTGTGAACGGCAAAATTGTTTAAGTAATAAGAATCCAATGAAAGTCTTGAATTCATTCAAATAGAAATTGTTTACAAGCTAGGTCATGCATTTTGTTTCATCCTGTTCAAGGTCACTGGCATAGCGCCCTCGTGTGCTTCTAATTAGTCAGTCAGTTTATATCACCATTGTCTCAGTTTGTTTACCTTATTAGTCCTATGTCAAATAAGTACGGACATCGGTAAAATTTACTTATTGGAATTTTATGCATGGTTACGGTGAGATATTAATCTAATGCCAACGTGGCTTTAGCAACTGTGTGCCAGTAAAATTACTTTCCGTACAAAATATGACTGATCATTGTTCCATTGTTTGATGTATGACTTACGAATAGTGTTTTGAAATTTCACCTTGCAGACTTTCCTTGAAACAACACAGATGCAATTCAATAAAAACTACAGAGGCTTGCCACTGGATAAAGTCACAACTACAGTTGGTCTCAATAGTAAGTAGGCCTAACAGTCGTTTATTCATTTATTTGTTCACACATTTAACAGCACAATTAGCACTAATAATGGGATGAAGGGGAAACAAGAAGGAAGAATATATAATTATTTGATATACCATTACCTCACCATGCAATGCTTCAAAACAAGAAGAAATTATCAGTTTTAGATGTGGGAGGATATCCCCAATGGGAAAACCCAAACAATCAGGTAGGAGCTGACAACTCAGTCCACATGCAAGGCTCCGGTCTGAGGTGGGATTTGAACCTGGGTCCACAGAGGTGAAAGGCAGGGAAAGAAACCGATGAGCCAATAACTATGTGTTGACCCCTTGCACTACTCGCAGCTCAATCACAGTTACTTTGCCGTTCATCATTTTGTTAATGTACCGCTAGTCTACAAACTGAGCTGTGTTGTTCAAATAAGAGGGTTGATTTTACCATTGTCAATTTGTAACACTTTGAGTTCATGACACATGCAGACAAACTGTTGGATTTTAATCGATGCCCCAATGGCATTGAAAAGCCTTTAAGAATAGGGTAGACTAAAGACACGTAGAGTAAAAGTTTAGTTTTTGTTTTCTTAATAGTTGGGAAGATCGACACTGGTCGGATACGTTTGATGTTTTGGGATCTTGGAGGACAGGAAGAGCTACAAGCATTATGGGATAAGGTAAGAAGGATTCATTCACAGGAAGCCATTCTAGTAAGCAGCTCTTTTGATGCAACACTAGATTAATGCACACTATGATTATCACTATAGATGATAACGAAACATTTGCTTGCTGGAATGGCGCTGTACATAATTTACATTCCAACATAATAGAGCGTGAGGCTTCCAGTTCTCCATCTTGCACCTTGGGCGCTATAAAATCTTGAGTCTTATATTATTCCTCTATTCCACCGAGTCTGTCTGGTGGCGAGAAGGCAGTCCAAATGCAGGTGGTGTATTGTTTAATCGATTATACAAAAAAACCAGCAAATTACTTTGTAAGGTTTTGAACCTTGCTTTTTGAAAGTATACATGTAGTCAGGTGAGGTTTGTAAATCTCTTTTGAATTGTGTTGGTTCTGAAAAGAACCAGTGGCTGACAACGTTTCGATCAGTATGCTCTGATTGTCTTCAAGAATAACAGATCAGAGCATTAAAACATTGAGTTGTCATTCACTGGTACTTTTCAGAACCAACACTACTCAAAAGAGATTTACAAATGGTGTTACCACAAACCTCACTGAATCCTTACTTTATCAACTTTTTGTATCTGTGTACTCTAGCTGTACAAGTTTATATTTTAGAATGAAAAACCATAATCTCACCCTTGATATTCCTCTTTTCCCAAAATTGTTTTCAGTATTACGCAGAATCTCATGGACTGATCTATGTTGTGGATTCATCGGATAAGGAGAGATTAACGGAGTCAAGACTAGCATTTGGTAAGTATATTAAACACTTATTGTTAACACTAAACACCACAGAGCCTGACTATGTTACTCTTGAAGGCCTTGAAGTAACCCATGATCCCCAGAGTAATTGCGTGGTGCCGTTTTCAATGTTTCAATACAAGTTAACATTTTCCTCGTAGAAGAGCTAAGTCTTTGTTTTTCTTTTATCTTTTACAGGAAATTATTCCCCTGAAGTTTAAATCTTTGCTTTTGTGATTTCCATATTGTGTGTATTTCAAATATTGTCTATGTATTTCTATGCTACAATGTGACTGATTGACATTTTACAATAACTGTGATATTTCCATTTGAATGTCTGCTATTTATGAAATATTTCGTTGCCATTTTTCTGTAGCCTTCTTTGCTTGGATCTATTGTTTTTTATTTGAAAATTGATAATTCTGCTTTGTTTTCTGTGCTTTATATTTTAATTTTTATGCAGTTGTATAACTGCAACTCTGTTGACTTGATAATGAAATCTACCCATATTGCCATATTTGATGATTGTATTGTCTTCTTATTTTGATTATAACATGACTGCCCAACTATGTTGACTTGATAATCAAATCTAGCCATATTGCCATATTTGATGATTGTATTGTCTTCTTATTTTGATTATAACATGACTGTCTTTGCTTCCTAAGCATGATGAGATTTAAACTGAATTTCTTCTGTAATTTTTGCATATATTGAATGTACAATACTAATATGACTTGAGTATGATTTCTACCAATATTGCCATTCTTAGTTGCCATGTTTGTTGATTGAATTGTCTTTTAATTTTTATTATGACATGACTGTGTTTGCTCCACAAAATTGATGATATTTAACGTGAATTTCTTTTATCATTTTTCATATTGAATATACATTACTGACATGAGATTTTTGTGATAACTTTTCTGTTTAAAAGTAATTTCTTTATTTTTCATGTATATTGATGATATTTTCTAACTTAAGTTGTAGGCTTATACCATTTTATCAGATCTTTTAATTGTTTATTCTTTATACCTTTTAAGTATAAGCTATAGGCCTAGTTGGGGATGTTGATTTCTGAAAGCAATCAAAAACAATGATTGTTTGTTTTCTAAGTACAGACTTTTTAAAATTTCAGTTTCATTGCATTTAAGGAGGTCTCGTAATTAGTCATAAGTATTTGTTGCCACAACTTTATAAATGAGAAAATAAAACTATAACCGTTGCAAAATAGAACCAAAAGGACCTATGGTAAAAATGCAAACAATCAATATTAGCCTGACGTTTCGACCTTAGCAGAGTCTTTCTCAAAGGCTAAATGGCAACACAACACAACACACATGAACAGGAGTCGTTGTATTACATTTTAGCCTTTTAAAAAGACTCTGCTTGGGTTGAAGTCTCAGGCTATTAACGATTTGTTTGCAAAATAGTTTATACTAATACTTTTGATTTGCTTTCTTCCAGACATGATGCTATCAAGTGAAGCTCTTGATGGTGTGCCTTTACTTGTTCTTGCCAATAAACAAGACTTACAGGTGAGCGTCTTATAAGACTTTTGGTTGAACAGAGAATAATTGTCAAGATCAGGACTTGAACCTGTGGCATATGGATTAAATTTATTACCAACCAAATTTCCATTTGTGCATATTGCTTGTTTCTGGTATTCAGCTGTTGTTTGCTTATCCTGAAGCTCAGGTGGAAATTTGGTTGGTAATTCGGTTTTTATCAAGGAAGAAATTTCATGCTAAGCAAATTTGTGTGCTTAGCAGCTCTATGAAAATGGGCTCTGGGCACTAATGTATTAAAGTGCATTCATATATCATTGTAAAATGCGCTATATAAAAAAACTTGTTACTACTATTATCAGATTCTTATGTTTGTTTGAACAGGATGTGTTGAACATGTCTGAAATCAAGGCAGAATTTAATCAAAGTTCAAGAAGTATTGGAAAGAGAGATTGTCATATACAGCCAGTGTCTGCGCTCACAGGGTGAGTTGGGTAGAAACGAATCAGGTTTCTTAAAAACTCAATTCCTGGTTCGTACTTCCTGCGAATGCGATGCAAGTTTGATGCCACAAATTCACAACAAACAGTTCAGAAAATTTAGATGTGTATATGATTTAAGGCATTGCAGGGTGAGGTTTGCAGTTACACCATGCGTGTATCTACTTGCCAGGTACAGTTTGTTCTTTAGAGAGCTGTCTTTCTATATTCTACTACCGCGGAGTAGAGATGTGCTGAACACCTGCGAAACATTCACAGTGAAAACTGAGCTGTGACGCCAAAATTGTCATCGCATTCGCATGAAGTATGAACCTGAATTAATGCAGACACATTTTGTGAAAGGGAATCACAAACAAACTTAACTTGGAGTCTTCTTCTGGTTTTTAAATGCTTTTAATTTACTTTCAACTATGCTTGGTTTAACATCAAGATGAATAGAAGATGGGTAAAACAGAGTCTTCTTTAAGATAATTCTTAGAATTATTTTGTATTTGCAGCCAAGGAGTAAACGAAGGTATTGATTGGCTAGTCGAATGCGTCCAACGAAACTCTTATCGGAGACCACCACATACCAAAGAAATCAGCTGAGGTCAAAGGGTCAAGATCTCAAACTTAACCCTTTAAAAGGTGAAAGCTCTCGAAGTACACATCTAAACTCAGGAAGTCATCTGGCTGGTCAACAATAAGTCTTGTACCATAGCTTCATAACATGCTACCACAATTTAAAATGTGTTTATGGGTTTAGAGAACAGAGGCGTCAGACCAGTCAATTACAAAATTATTTATGAAGATACACTTCCGGGGTTATGATGATCGAGATCGTACACCACTGGGAAGGAGGTTGCAGAGCATAAAGTCAGCTGAGGTCGTAAATTAGAAGTTTGGTATCGCGGCTTCAAAGCATGGCAATACAATTGTGTTAAAGATTTAAAGACCAGAAGCACCAGACGAGTCAAGTGCCAGTGGTCAATCTTTAGTGACTTGAGAAACACTATTGAAATTGTTCTGTAAATATGGTTATATGGTAAATCAATTTGATCGCAGTTGGCATTGGTGTTACATTTTGGGGTAAACTTCTGTAAACACAATGTCCACAGATATACATTAAACTTACACCGTTTGAAGATAATGATAGTAGAATACGTACCTCAAAATATTAGATGCTGAGGTGCTGTAGTTTTTGAGAAATTAGTAAAACAATGTCATGAAAATACGTTTTTACATGCTTAAATAATTTTCGTCTCATGATCAGTGAGACGAAAATGATTTTCATGACATTGTTTTACTTACTCAAAAAGTACAGCACCTCAGCAAGTAATATTTTCAGGGAAGCTTTCTACTATCATTATCTTCAAACTATGTAAGTTTGGTGTAGATCTGTGGACATTGTGTTTTTTGTCAGATCCTTAGTAATTTAAATTGCAAATTTTACATTAGAGAAGGAATGATATGATGGCTGTGTGCTATACCTGTATTATTTATACCAGGGTATAGCCTCAGGCCTGATACTTCCTGGAGGCAACGAAGGCGATTGCCTCCATGCCCCCAGGTCATTGCCTTGGTGCCCTAAAAATTCTCCAGTAGAATTTTACAATTTCCTCATAGGGTGCCTATTAGAGAGGAGAAAATGCCTTGGTGCCCTAGCCCTTTCAATAACGAAGCATACAGGCCTGTAACCACATGATCACAGGGTGCACTATTCAGCTGTTGACTGACCATGTTTGTTAAACATCGTCAAGTAAAACTTGTATCCATCTGTAGTGTCCCTGAAGACGAACAATCCACTGTAAACAAACCAAATAAATAAATAGCTTTTAGGCAAATGTATTAAGTTATAGTCGGCACTTTCTCTGTTTGTTTTTATCTGTCTCTTCAGGGTGCGGGCTACAATAAACTTTTTCCCCCAGGGGCAGTTGCCACCTACTTCTGGGTCGAAAAGGGGCTGATACCCCCTTTACAGTCCATACGGTGTGAGTGTCAAAATATATTAACACGATTAAAAGTGTTGCCAACATTCGGTCAACCAGCGCGGCTAATATGTATCAACAATAGGAATGTCTATTGCATAAAAAAACGAGATAATACCAATTTATACAAAGGGCGAGTACACAAGAGTTCACGCCAGAATTCGATTTAGAAAGACGGCAAGCTTACCTTCCATCCATAACATTTTCATCCAATTCGTTGTAAAAATCAAAATGGAGACTGATGAACACATACTCTGCATCTTTGTCCATGGGCTGAATCTCTTTATAAGTATTCTCGACACGAGTTACTCCCTCAAATATGAGGTGAAAAACCATGTTTTCCCCTGCCGTAGATTTACAAAGTACATACATAAAAGATAATAAATTTGCATTGATGGGGATAAAGAACATTACTTATGGTTTGACCCATACACCGATGTGTGTTAGCACTGTGTACCCAGTTGGTAAGACACTCTCTAAGACACTCTCTAAGTGCAAGGGTCGTGGGTTCGAATCTCACCCGAGAAACATGTCTGTGATATTTTTTTTTCACAGGACTCGGGGGGAAAGTGCTGAGTATACAGTGCTAACACACATCGGTGTATGGGTAAAAAACAAATATAGTTACCAACATATCTTATGTTTAAAACAAAAATATTTTTCACCGAGCTTGGGAAAAATACTGAGTAGGTGTTTTACAGTGCTAACACACATCGGTCTGTATTATGGGTCAAACGAATAGTATTGTTCTTTTCCCCCCGTAGTGACGCACCTTTTTTTGGCAATAATATTGGACAACCATTAGGCCTAGCCTACTGAGCCAATTCTGGGCCAAATATTGCAATGGTGGCATGCCACAATGGCCCAATACAGAAGTGCCAGCAACGGCATGAACGTTATTGGGCCCGTGAGGTGTGGCAACTGTACTGGGCCGCTTAAAATTAGTGTGTATTCTCAGTGACGCTGCCAACATCTGGTCAGCCAAAATAGAAGAAAGAAAAAATAACCTCTGTACGGTTCTGTTAACTAATGCGATGGGGAGTGTGGCAATCGCACTAGGATAAAATAAGAAAAAAGATTATTCAATAAAAATAAAAAAAGGATATTAAATAAATTAAACTAATTAGTTACTTTGCAATAAATAAAATATACACTAATAAAGTGTATTTGTCCATGATATATAAAAAATAAAATAAAAACTAAGAAAACATCAGTAATAAATAAATTAATTAAAAACAAAACTCTTAAAATGCATGAAATAACAATTAATTAATAGGCTAATAAGTTGTCGGTTTTCTCAAAATGCCGGTACCGTCAGTTTCAATTATTTGCATCCGGCCTAATTCATTTTCTGGGCCAATAGGCCTTCTGTTTTTTTTATTATTTTAGCGGCACACCATTTTGGCAAAATGGAATAGAAAACCTTCTCTGGGCCAATACCGGTTTTGTAGCGGCGCACCATTGGGCCGGCACTGAACCGATGGTCATAATATGCAAATTTCAAGGGAGGGTGTCAGCAGTGTCAAGTTAAGATATGGCTTAAGATTGCGACACATTTTTAGAACTGAACAAGTAGCGTAATTTGTTTGGATCTTTTTGCTATTAATTGTTACTCCCCAAAAATGTGTAGGTTTGCTTTTTGACGAGCTTTTTTGATATGTTTTGATTACAATGATGTGGCCAATTGGGCCAATAGTGAAATACTGTAATGGCCCAACACAGAAGTTATTGACCCATCATCGATGCGGCATGAATGTTATTGACCCATCATCGATGCGGCATGATTGTTATTGACCCATCATCGATGCGGCATGAATGTTATTGACCCATCATCGATGCGGCATGAATGTTATTGACCCATCATCGATGCGGCATGAATGTTATTGACCCATCATCGATGCGGCATGAATGTTATTGACCCATCATCGATGCGGCATGAATTTTATTGACCCATCATCGATGCGGCATGAATGTTATTGACCCATCATCGATGCGGCATGAATGTTATTGACCCATCATCGATGCGGCATGAATGTTATTGACCCATCATCGATGCGGCATGAATGTTATTGACCCATCATCGATGCGGCATGAATGTTATTGACCCATCATCGATGCGGCATGAATGTTATTGGGCCTGTACTGGGTGAGTTATGTCAATTGTACTTAGCCAACCCTTATATGGACCGATACACCACACATCTTTAGGTCTTTATTCGCCAGTAACGGGGCCAATACGTTTGATGGGTTGCACTATTTGCAAAGGTCATGGGTTCGAATCCCGACCGACTGTAAAATGCATTCTGAAAGAGTCTAGTAGGCCTATATTGCTAACATCAGTGTTGGGTAAAACCGCTATTGAAGTTTTGCCTGATATAGGCATAACCATATATTAAACTCGCTAACATGAATTGTAATATTACTTGTTGATATAACCTAGACATTCAGTAAATCGAAATCGTACATCCGGATCTCTGACTTGCAATTTTGTTTTTCAAAATTGGTCAATATTAGACTAGGGATAATTTCAGACGGGGTATATGTTGTAAATTTTTACAAACCATGCTACAATTTAGCAGGGGACCCTTGTGAAATTGCTCTTGTGTGAATGGGCCTACCTTGTTCTGCAGAAATAGGTGGCAAACCGTCTATTAGTAACTGACCATCCGGATGAACTACGGCCGATAAGGCATCCATGTCACCCTTGTAACTCGCCTGAAGAAATCGGTCAAAAACGGACACGATCTTTTCTGAAATGCCAACAAATTAATGATGTCTGTAACATTGTTCATCACATTATTAGGTGGAAATTTGAATAAACAAACAGGGAGACCGCCATCATAGGGCTTGTGGTTAATCCAGACTCTCGTTGGTTCAAATCTCGCTCTGGTCGATGTTTCTTTATTCAAATCTAAATAATAAAAAAAATCAATACTATACAAAACAAACAAAAATAAACGGCTGAACAAATAGTTTGACAATTAGCAAGAAGATGTCATGTAAAATACATTGTTAAAACGTAATGTCGAATTCAAACTCTGGTGTTTCTGATCAGCAGAGTGTGGGTTCGAATCCCCAGCCGTGACACTTGTGTTCTTAACTATTGCTTCGTCCTTCGGATGGGACGTAAAGCCGTTGGTCCCATGTGTTGTGTAACGCATGTTAAAGAACCCAGTGCACTTTTCGAAAAGAGAAGGGGTTCGCCCGGGTGTTCCTGGCTGTGGCTGCTGTATATGCGCCGTAGCACCTTGTAAACCATTATAAGGTCCTAAATAAATGGGTCTCAAAATTCATCACTGCAATTACATATCTTTCTGAAAGTTTGTATTATACTCAGCGCCTTGAGTACCTTGTTTGGTAGATACGTGCGCTGTATAAGACTTCGATATTCTTATTATTATTATTATTATTATTATTATTATTATTATTATTATTATTATTATTATTATTATTATTAGATCGGCATCAGTTTGCAAAAAAAATCTACACTTTCATCAATAGAGTGACGTCATAGAAATAGTTAAAAATTCTACGTGTCCTTAATGTATACAAACGATAAGACTCCTCAACTGCAGTGAGTACTCGTATTCACCTCGAAGATCACTTGCTCGTTCCCTCTGATATTCAGCTGCATCTCCACTTGATTCACATTTCACACCAAGCAACAGAAGCATGGGCACGAGGTTGACGAGAATCATGTTGTTCTTGTAGCGTGCTTTTGATCGTGTTGTAGAAAACGATTGTTTTGGATTCATCTGTGAATGTGACTGCACGTGCATCGGTTTTCTAGCGTAAGACGGACAGTGACATTGGTATCTCCTCCTAATATTTACTTGCATCACGTCATGTGATCCGTGACGTCACACGGTTACGAAAATCCATGGGAGCCTGGACTTTAAAATGAGCTTTTTAAATGAGCTTTTTATTGCCCATCATCTTGAATTTGTTCATTAGGATTTGTTATGATGGACTTGGATTTAAAGTACAAATCTCCCAATTAACTGATCATAATTGTAGCAATCTATATAATTATTTTTTAATCTTTTGAGCTGCGCACAATATTTGAAACATTTTACATCACTTCGTATCTTGGTGGAAAGACGGTGTTCTGGGAGCACGACAAAGTGCAGAGTCGGAGGCACTCGTCGGAGAGGTGGCTCGTGGGGGCCAGCGGCGCTCCGTCCCCCACGAGCGTTACGTGAAGACCCGGTCCGTTATTAAAGTACGGCCGAGGAGGGCTGCGGGGCTCTCGCCCGGCTGCAGTGGGGGCCCTCTGTGAACAACTTTTATTTGAAAAAGAAAAGAACAAGAAGAAGGAGACCCTAACCACTACACCTATACCCTAACACTATCAAGACAGATTAATGTTATTCTTAGTAACTATGTTTTTATAATACAGGTTCAATTATAATGTATACGACACTTAATCACAGTTATTTGTATAAGAAATGAATGTGTCACGTAAAGTTGAACATCGCAATCTTAGGTACATCGTGGGAACTCAACATCTTAAGTCGAAACCCTTTCAGAAAGAATCAATAAGTTCTTACACATGACCCAAGTCTTATATAAATTGGGAATTTTCTTTTTAAATGACAGCAGTCTGTATTTAAAGGCAGTGGACAGTATTGGTAACTACTCAAAATAATTATTGGCATACAATTTGATTTCGAGACCTCAAGTTTAGGTCTCGAAATCAACCATCTAAACGCACACAACTTCGTGTGACAATGGTGTTTTTTTCTTTCATTGTTATCTCGCAAGTTTGACGACCAATTGAGCTCAAATTTTCACAGGTTTGTTATTTGATGCACATGTTGAGATACACCAAGTGAGAAGACTGGTCTTTGACAATTACCAATAGTGTCCAGTGTGTCATAACCAAGGTCTGAGTAAAAGTCTGAAATGTCTAAAAGCACATGATTCTATGGGGCGTCTGCAGCGGTAAAGCAGCCCCCCCCCAAAAAAAAAATACCAAAATTTGGACCTCCCTATTCTGCATGGGTTCTTTGGTCAGGATACACTATTGGTAATTCCTAACTTCTTATTGGAAATTCGGGTCCTTGCACTTCCGCACTTCCGCCCCAGTACGTCTACACGTAGGAGGGTTGGTGTGCATGTGCACAGCTCAGTACATCCAGTGGATGCATCTCATGCTACGTGTCGAGCAGCAAACTGTACAGACCTAAGCTTTCTTCCCCCACGTGTATAGATAGGTATAGCATGGTAAGTGGTGTTTATTTTCAAGTTACATTCACTTCTTTGGTCTAAGTTATATACTGACGATTTTTAAAAACCTAACTTCTGCATGCTGGGTGGTCTGGTGTAAACTTTAGTCATGGAGCAATATTGCTCCATGACTAAAGTTAGTTTGCCCTGTGTGTACATATTGTTTATGCAACGTGTCTCGTTCATATCCTTGCTATATGTTCATATAAAAAGTCTGTAAGCATGGGTTGTTTTGTGTGAAGGTTCAAGCATGGAGGTAGACTACCTCCATGGTTCAAGGTGGGTTACAGATCCAAGGGTAGAATGGCGTGTGTATGGGGCGCCAATAGGACGTAAAACGGGCATGCACACGATCGGCCGGCCTTTCAAGAGGGTCTGTGTATGCTTAGTGATAAGGAATAAACGATTAAGTCGAAGGAGTGTGGGTTCGAATCCCGGTTGAGACAAGTGTGTCCTCGAGCAGGATGGGTACCTCCAATGGTAGATGTTGATATCGTGTTTAAAAAAGCAGTTGGAGCGCCATGGCAGCCCTGGGCTGTATACTCCCCATAGAGCTGAGAAAGATTAAATGAATTATAATTATTGGCCCTACGACCAGGGCACTAATGTAAAGCACATTGATACTGTTAATGTAAAATGCACCGTATGAGAATTAGTTATTATTATGATTATTGTGGAAAATAAATAATAAAAATACATAAATGCATAAGTAAACAGACAAATAAAAACCATTAACAAATATAAATAAATCAATAAACAAAACACACAATTACCAACGGTGGCCAGTGCCTTCGTTGATGTATTTTATTGAACCTAACAACCAACTAAAGAGAAACGTGATGTGTTATTTTTCAGACAATTATCTGAAACTCGACAAGAACCTCTCCAAGCTATATCTCATCCAAGTTCTGACGACTCGTCTCTTAGTTCCTAGAAGTGCAAACAATGGGAAAAACAAATGAGAGGTTGTTTGAATGTGATATCTGTGGGAAAGCATTCAAGAGACGAGATCACTTGAAGGTGCATACCACAGTGCACAGAAAGAATAAACCCTTCAAATGCACCTCTTGTGGCAAATCCTTTGGACAGTCGGCCCATCTAGTAGATCACAAGTCGGTTCACACTAAGGATAAACCGTTTGCATGTGACTTATGTGGGCAGACTTTCGGTCACAACAGTAGCAGAAGAAGGCACCGAAAAATACATACAAATGAAAGACCTTACACTTGTGACAAGTGTGGGGTCTCCTTCGCGCGCAAAGGCGGTCTCAAAAATCACACAAGAACTCATACTAAAGAGAGGCCTTACTCATGTGAAACGTGCGGTAAAACTTTCGCCCAAAGAAGCACCATAAGCCAGCATCGTTTGATTCACACGAAGGAGCGCCATTTTGTTTGTAGCCACTGCGGCAAAGCTTTCCCAGACAACGGGGCTTTAAAACGCCACGTCCAGATCCATACCAATGAAAAACCATTTTCCTGTAGCGTTTGTAAGAACTCATACGCACGAAAATATCAGCTGAAAAATCACATGAGAACGCACACCAATGAGAGACCATTCATGTGTGACGAATGTGGGAAGTCCTTTTCTCGCTTAAGCTCTTATAGAGTTCACCAGTTAACCCATAGTAAGGAGAACCTGTTCAAATGCGATCAATGTGAGAAGTCCTTTACACATAAAAGTTACCTCAAGAAGCACACCATGCGGATCCACTCAGGCGAGAAGCCATACCAGTGTGACGTCTGTAACAAGTTCTTCTCGGTCTTGAACGATCTAGCGAGTCATCGGAAGATTCATACTGGTATAAGACCATTTGGATGTAGTTTGTGCGAGAAATTTTTCCCGCGTAGAAGTGAGCTTCGACTTCATCAGGTTGTCCATACGAAGGAGAAACGTTTCGGTTGTGAGACCTGCGGAAAATGCTTTGCACAACTCGGACAATCCAAACGCCACCAGCGAATCCACACAAAGGAAAGGCCATTTTCATGCGACATCTGCAGCAAAACCTTTGCGCGGAAGTGCACTCTTACCGCACACAAGCGAACCCACACCACTGAGAAACCATTTACATGCGATCTTTGTCATAAATCGTTTGTCCACGGACGAAATCTTAGAGTACACGCTAAGGTTCACACGAATGAAAAACCGTTTTCATGTGAAATTTGCGGGAAATCGTTCCTGCAGTCCAGCTGCCTTAACAGACATCATCAGAGAGTACATGCAGCAGAGAAACCCTTTGCTTGTAAGACTTGCGGCAAGGCTTTCGCCCGGTCACCTGACTTGACCAATCACTTACGAATCCATTCCGAGCATAAACCATTTGCATGTGAAGTTTGCAAGAAGGCATTCGTAGATAAGAGCTCTCTGAGGAAACATCGAGGGATTCACACGGATGAGAAACCTTATTCTTGTGATATCTGCGATAGGCCATTCCTTCTTGAAGGTAATATGAGAAGCCATCGGGCAACTCACTTCGAAGAGAAACAATTCCTTTGTGAAATATGTGGGAAGTCATTTAGACGAAACGGATACCTTGGAGAACATCTTCGAATTCACGAAAGGAAGAAGCGTGAAGGCCTATCAAAAACACCCTTGTCTTCCAAGAGAAAGTAGCATGTCATGGATTCGAATCCCGGTCGATTACTTGTGTCATTGAGTAGTTGTTTTACATCAGTTCTTTTGATGACCCTACATCTCCATTACTGAAACAATTGTTATTAAAAAAGGCGTATACCTCCACATACTGTTATTAAGTTGTATAATTATTTGCCCCCTATATTGTATATGTACAAATGGTATGAAAATAAACCTAAGACCTGAATGTAAGAGTGAAGAGGCACTCTTTGAAGAGCCATATAAAGGACAACTCTTTTTCGAGTGGTCTTCCGCTCTTTTAGATTTAAGTTTGCATCTTTTTGAGTTATTTTTTACTCTGTCCTAGAGTGAAACCCCTCTAAAAGAGTGAAATAACCACCACTCTTTTTGAAGAGCCATATGAGGGACAGCTCGAAATGTAAAGAGTGGTGTTTTTCACTCTTTTACATTTAGAGACCAACAAACGTGCTGCTTAATTTGATATTATTTAAAGTTTATCTCAAAGCATTGAAGAAGTTTCTAGCCCTGATGATCTTTGGCCTGCAGAGGTACATTTATTTCCTCTGCTTCAGCCCGATAACGACCTAATGATATTTCAGGATGTTTCCAAATGTTCTATCGTTAATATTTTATTTCCTGGTAACGGACATGTGAAGCTTCTTCTCGAGTTGTAAACGTGTGTGTGCACAATGTACATGTAACTAGACTTGACTTAAAGGAACACGTTGCCTTGGATCGGTCGAGTTGGTATTTGAAAAGCGTTTGTAACCGTTATAAAATGCATATGATTTGAAAGACGTTTAAAAGTAGAATACAATGATTCACACAAACATGCCTCGAAATTGCGTGGTTTTCTTTTATCTCGTCGACTAACACGGTCGGCCATTTATGGGAGTCAAAATTTTGACTCCCATAAATGGCCGACCGTGTTAGTTCGCAAAGCAAAAGGAAAACCACGCAATGTCAAGGCATTTGTGTGGATCATTGTATTCTACTTTAAAAACATCTTTCCAACCATGTGCATTATATAAAAACGGTTACAAACGCTTTTGTTTTGACCAACTCGTCCGATCCAAGGCAACGTGTTCCTTTAAGCCTTGCACTAACACTTGTCTTGAATCGGGCAAGTTGGTTTATGTCTATATGAAAATCATTTGAAACCGTTTGTTATAAAATGCACAAGGTTAATAGAAAAATGTTTTACATGTAGAATATAGTGATCTTCACAATAATATGCTTGGAAATCGCGTGGTTTTTCTTTTACTTTGCTAACTAATAACACGATCGGCCATGGAGTCAAAAACTTGATTCCACAATTTGGAGTGCCATGTTTAGTTCACGACGTATAAGGAAAACTCTCGTGCAATTTGAGGCATATTTGTGTGGATCATTATATCTTACTTTTAATAAATCTTTATATTAACCATACGCATTAATTATCAAACGATTTTAAATGCTTTCCATAGACCAACTCGCCCGATCCAAGGCATGCTGTCCCTTTAATCGAACGTTCTTTACAAACATTTTTGGTGCTAGTATAATCATGTGTAAAATATCTCATCAAATTAAATTTAAAATGTATCCTTAGAAATGATTAATGACCCCTGCCAGAATCTTGTATTACTTTTATTGTTTTTGCTCTATTTCTGCTAAAACGTGAGGCCAATTAAATTACAACTTGTGCATTTTTGTTAATTTGTCTTGGTTTCACGAATATGTTGGGCAGGAGTTGCATTGCTCTGTTAGTGAAATAAAATCGTCCGGAAGTTAAACTTGTAACTTTAAATGCAGTACACGAAGCGTATTATGCAAACTTGTAGTAGGGACTTCATTCAGTTCGAACATCTGGATCAAGAGGTTGAGCTGAGTTGAATTGAAATTGATTAAAAAACGCCATCGCAGCTGGAGTCCTATTGAGACAACAGCTAAAAGTACATTTAAAACATAAATAATTTTGATTGTCTAAGTAAATTTAGCTGTTATTTCTCCCTATAATTCCTTTTTATCTTTTTTTGATATAAATGGATATGTTTTTGTACTTGTTTATGCCTCTGATGACGAGGGTTCGGTTTGGATCGCAAGCTTGGGCCGTCTTCCCTAACACTGTAAACAGTCTGCTATTAATTTCAGATAATGCATGTTGTTTTCACACAAAGATAAGTCCCAATGCACTGCACGCATGACGTACTTCCTGAACAAGAATCTACGCAAGGTGATTTGCCCATCCCAGCGGTCCTGGATGCTATTTTGCTTTCGTACCACTCGCTGGCCATCGCATACACGCATAATCGCATGTCCTGGATAGACCTGGCCGCTGGGGCCGAGCGAAACAGGACCATTTGGGTGTCGTAACTTTCGCTCGGCCCCAGCTGCCAGGGTTCAAGCAAGGCGCTGGGGACGAGCGAAGTCGTAACTCCACATCGAAGGAAGTAGAATGGTGGCGCTATTGATGTTGCCGTACACAGCGCTGGGCGTACGCTGGGCCTTTTCGAAACCATGGCTTCACTTGGGACTGGTTGTACATGCACACAAACGCAGACAACTTAAAGGCAGTGGACACTATTGGTAATTACTCAAAATAATTATTGGCATAAAACCTTTCTTGGTGACGAGTAATGGGGAGAGGGTTGATGGTTTACAATATTGTGAGAAACAGCTCCCTCTGAAGTGCCATAGTTTTCGAGACAGAAGTAATTTTCCACCAATTTGAATTCGAGACCTCAAATTTAGAACTTGAGGTCTCGAAGAAATCAACTATGTAAACGCACACAACTTCGTGTGACAAGGGTGTTTTTTCTTTCATTATTATCTCGCAACTTCAATGGCCGATTGAGCTCAAATTTTCACAGGTTTGTTATTTTATGCATATGTTGAGATACACCAACTGTGAAGGCTAGTCTTTGACAATTACCAATAGTGTCCACAGCCTTTAAGCTGCACTGATTAGGTTCACTGATGAGGTATCCTTGGTTTCAGTTCCAGAAATGTAAAACAATATTAATAGGTGTTTTTGAATATTTGCAGCAGGCTATGTTTGCTAACGTGAAAATGGTGTACGCATTGTTTACTTTCTATTTAGAAGTAATCATGTGCATGCTTATAATGTGGACACTTTGGTCTTTACTTAAAATAGTTTAAAGCATAAAAACTTACTTGGCAACAAGCAATGGATAGCTGTTGGAAACACTGCTGTGAGACACGGCTCCCACTCAAAGTAATGTTGTTTTGCGAAAGAGGTGAATCTCTTACTCAATTATTAAAATACGTATTTTAAAAGACGTCTTTTTAGTCATATGAAAGCACATAATGCGCATCAAGGGTGTTTTTTGTTTCATTATTCTCTTGCAACTTCGATGACCAATTGAGACAACATTTTCACAGGTTCGTTATTGTATACCTATGTTGGGATAGACTAAGTGAGAATACTGGTCTTTGGCAATTAACAACGGGTTCCCAATGCTTCATACCTTGCAGCTGAAATATGGCTACACTACCGTGCCTGCATCGTATAGGCCTACCGTGTGGGTTATATACTACACGACAGTTCACTCTGAGCACACTTTTTTTGCTCTCACCATAGAGAAACATATCAACTCTTGTTCTCGCATATGGAGTCTAGACATGGTGTCTACGATTAGTGTATACATGGTTTATACTGGTACACTAACCAAATACAAGCCCATCCATCCATCTTTCATTTTAGCACAAATTGCGGACTTGGCTAGAATTTACGATCGTACTCGGCCTTAGGCAAAAGTCTCCAAGGCGGTAATAATGCTGAGAGGCTGCTGCCTTGGATCTTGGAGTTGACCAGAGTTCGTGAGGAGTGGATGATGTGAACGCCCGGAGGCTACGTCTATTGTCAACACCTCATGAAACGTGCATGACATTATTTTGGCGATAATCCATCTTGGACGCGTCAGTTGCAGCGTGATTAGAATTGAAATAGCGCCACCAGTTGACGACTATTGCACAAAAGAAGTCTTGTGTGGGTACATCCGCATGCAATTTTTTTTCATTTGAAAATTGCTACTGTCGACACTTCGTAGTGCTTTCAATGTTGAAATTCTAAATCGGTTCTAAAAAGGGGGAAAGTCAGGCAAATATTTGAGGATGGTAACTCTAAACTACAGACAATTATTGATGTCACCTGCATTGTAAACGGATCATACGCCCAGTCTCAACATAATCATTATTTTGCATACCCTTGATCTATTTCTAAGCAGCTAGCTAAGATTCGAATGAGGGTTATATGTTTCGAAGAAATCTGTCGAAATGTGGTCCATCACTGTGCTCTGGGGTCTTACTACTACTTGTCTTTAAAAACTGCAGGGTTCATCCATTTGCTTAAGATGAAATTTGTACAGCTAACCTACCAAACAGGAGTTAGGTTTGTTTTGCCAAAAGAGGCGGAGAAACTTTCACAAGTAATTTATTTTTTATTCATTTTAGCATGTTTTATTTTATTTTTGTTAATATTAAAAATGTTGCAACACTCTAGTGTGGTGCAGCATTGTACTGCGACTTGGCTTCAACTAAATGCGATAAGATGAACAAAGTGTTACACTACAGTAGGAAGGAGGCCGAGAAGGATGCGTCAAGTTCTTATGAGCCGTGTGAGCCGTCTTAGATATCCCCTTCCTCCATCTTAAGAATTTGAGTAATACTTTGAAATTAACAGAGACATGAGAATAATTCTACATTCGTCCATGTTTCGTCTGGCCACGCCACCCCAGTGTATAGTTACTACCTACTCCAATGTCTGGTTAATGACCCGCTTAGATATCCATACGATCAACAGATGTTCTTGTCTTTCGGACACATTGCTCATTAGCGAGAAGGGGGGGGGGGAGAAAAATCATTAGAGTCAACAAAAGGTTACGTCATCATTCGTCAACACTTAGGGTTCGGTAGGCGTGGGACTGCCAGTAGGATACAAGTCGTCTCTTTGTGCACGTGGGGTTCCCACGCATATCACTTTCCAGTGTTTTAAGCTTGCTGCATGGAACTGCATGGGATTAAAACTTAATTAAAAATCTTTGCGTCACATTTAGAACAGATAACGTATAGGGTCTAACCGAGGCATAGAATCGATTTGTCGTAATATCGTACTCGGAGTAAATATCACAAGATGCAACGTGTATCTCAACATATTGCATAAAATTTGGACCCAATTGGTCGTCGAAGTTGCAAGAGAACAATAAAAGAAAAACACCTTTGGCCAGCAAGTTGATGAAACCATAATTTCAGAGCGAAATATTAGTACTCCACTATGAACTTCATTATCAGTAAGCTTTCATACTATACATACTGATTAATTGATTGCTAATTTCTTTAGTGAAGCGCCTCGGAACATTTGTGTTGGGCGCTGCATATATAAAAGTACAGTTTATTCAAATTTGTACTGTTTCTCTCCCCCCCCACCCCCTCAATCCAGTATAATACCTTACCAATACTTTACATTCATAATACTTTAATAATATGCCAGCGTACTCATGGTCATGCTATACGCTTGGGTTAAATTGTTCATCTTGCTAATTGCCAGTCAGGCTTTCTCAACATACAACACCTGCTCGTTACACTCATTGCAGACAGGTAGAGTTATTTAGTTATCACAGAAGGATGATTAGGAACAATGGTAGGTGAGACCACGGGACAAACTGCAAGGATCATCAAGGTTAAGCATTCCTTTTGGATGCGTACCTTCTCATCTTTCACGATACTAAAACCGAAGTTTATATCGACACAGATGTATGAGCAAGTTGAAAACGCATGTGCAAAGTCACGTGCCAACGCACAAGACAATGGCGCTTTCATAAAGCTGCTTGACAACAAATTCCTCCTTCATTTTCATAGCAGAAATAAGCAGGATACCAGTCAGAAATGGTACATGTGACATGTTTCTTTGGCTGGTAACCTTACAATGGTAAGCATAGTTATGTTGTGCTTAGCCTTGTCCGCAGCTCTATATGAAATTGAGGTTTTCTTTTGAGCTCCACTTTTTCTATGAGAATTTTGTACAAATTGTGTTCCTGGAAATATGTTTCTTAACGTTTTGTTTATTATTTTAATCAATAGACATTCTTTGTCATTAGCACAATGGATTCTTTGGTGGCTTTAGAACTTGACAATAATATGGCAGGTGTCAGGTCGTAGTTAGTGACCGGACGTGACTATTTAATACGAGTGTGTTGGAAACCAACTGCCCGACTGAGAAGGAGGGCCCACGGGGGACACTCTGACACTGACAGGCCGTAGAGTCTGAGATGGTTCGCGTTTATAGCAAGCAGCTGGTAGGGAACCCACGGTTTGGATCAAAGTCATCATTGAGTTTTAAAAAGAAAGTCCACGCCTGGAATTTTTTTTTTTTTTTTTACCAAGAATTCGACATTGGGGTATTTAAAAAAAAAAGGATGAGTCAAGTCTGTTTATTGAGCCCCCGAAACTCTCGGCACCTGTGGATTAAATTTTGAAGGTTGAATTGTAAAGCTAAATTGTATATGGAACCTTCAATGACGATGAAAGAAGGAGGACCGCTTCACTTGCCTGTGTTTGGCCGTGGTCAGGACATGGCCTTGCTCGGACCAGCGCCCAATTATATACAGGCTGTTAAAGGCACTGCTGGGATGGATTTCACGAAGAGTTAGGACTAGTCTTATCTCGAGTTAGGACCAGTTACTCGTCCTAACTTAGGACTATCCATGCAATTTGTATATACTCTCTGGGAGTATTTACTCTCCGCTTCCGCACGACAAGTGCACACACCGATTGGGGACCCCAAACACGTACGTGTGGCCATTTGGTTAGTCCTAAGTTAGGACATGGAGGAAGAAATTAGGACTAGTCCTAACTCTTTGTGAAACCGACCCCTGGACACCTTTTGTAAATGTCTAATACCATTCTTCTCGGTGTATCTCAACCTCTATGATCTCAACATAGGCATAAAATAAATAAGAAGTTACAAACCTGAGAAACTTTGGACTAAATTCGGTCGTCGAAGTTGCGAGAGAATAATGGAAGAAAAAACACCATTGTCACACAAGCTGCGTGCTTTCATATAATAATGGAAATTTATATAGCGCCTATCCATGTAAATATGCTCCTGGGCTCTGAACAATTTAAAAGAAAACATAATTAAAATCCATACAATTAAAACACCCAAGAGAAAATACAGTTAACATGTAATAAATGCAGAATTTGTACACAACAATCAATGATTACCAAACACTGAGAATAAACCCCAGTTAAAAAACTGGAATTGCTACAGAGAATACAAAAAATATATGTACATTGAATTCGATACCTCAGCTGATGAAATAAACAATAAGGTCCTCTGAAGAAAGAAAAAAAAAACAAGAGATAATTACCCTCGTATATTTTTTACATCAGTTCTTTTGATAACCCTACCTACCTCCATTACTGAAACAATTTGTAATTAAAAATAAAAGTGTTGTTAATTTTTCAGCAAACGTACTGTTAAGTTTGATAATTACAAGTGTACCTCCCACGTGTATCACTAACCCTCACAAAGTACAAAACGTAATAAAAGGACCAACGAATACCTATTAAAGCATTTAACATCTCATACGTATGCATAATACAATTACTAAGTAAGAAGGACCGACGAAAAAGCAGCAGAAAGACAATTGGGATAATTAATTATTAATTTTGCAGATTAACTTTACCAATTATTACTGTGCGGGCGTGTGGCTCTGTTAATAAAGTCAGACTCAATAGCAATGCTCTCGAGAGATGCAATTATACCTGTTTTTTTTTTCAAAACAACAACAGCAACAAAAGCAACAACACCATGTTGAATTTTCAGACCCACAGAAGTGAAAATAACTTCGAGTATATAAATGTGAAAAACAATAAGTTTTTGACTTGTACAAACTTTGCACGTAGGGTATATGCTTGGCATAAATAAAGCGATAACAAACCCTATGGAAGACAACTGTTTAAATATTTCTCAGCTCGTTGTGGTTTTTATAACTGAATAAATAAATAAACGTATTTTTTATTACGTGGATCCTGAGTAACATAATTCGAAGTTTGTGGTTCGAAACCCCTATTACGATTAATGTAACCGCCGCTACCATGATATAAGTAAACCTTCGCTGTGTTGTGTTATTGAACCCCAAAACAGGGTGAATTTTAACCTGAAGTTATGAAAGTGAAACATAAAACATTGCTTATTAAAAAAAATAAAATAAAAAAAACTTCAGCCTCTGTGGTCTCCTCTGCCACTGGATCGCTCTATGTCCTTCCTCCACGGTCTATATCTAACCATGGAGGAATGTGTTCTTATTCCTCCATGATCTAACCATTGAGAAAGGACCATAGACCATGGAGGTATACTCAGGACTGTATGATTTGTTTTTAGAAAGGGCAAATGCACCAAAAGTGCACCTGTTGAGGAATTTTTCATGGAGCATTTCAAGGGCACCAAGGCAATCGCCTCCCTTGCCTCCGTAACAGGCCTGTAGACTCTAGCTTCGTAGCCCAACAAGCTGTCCACTCTAGACGTGATCGCTTTTGGTGTAATCGGCCCACCTCTCAACGTTTATCTGCTTGCCAAAGGGCCCCTATTGTTGCTCAAACTACCCTTGTAATACCCATTGTTGTGGTCGCTCTAACTCCACACACGTGTGCTTGGTGAGTCCATGTACTACACTCGCCCCTATTCAGCCTACCTGGGCCCGGCGCCGGCTTGTCTGGCCCGTTGAATGGGCTGACTGGACGAGTGTGCATACCGATAGCAGTGTTTACAAACACGTGGGAAGAGATCTCTGTTTGGTGGGACCGCTTCTATTTTAGGATGGTATCAACTTTGTACGTGATTGTGTGTGTGTGTGTGGATGAGTGCACCATGTTGTATGTACTGTGTTCTGGAAGCTGTCATGGCCAGAGCTACAGAGCAAGAACCTTTGACCATGAAGGTAGAAAATAAATTATCTCCACGCTTGGATGCCAAAAACTTAATAGCACCAAAATGAAAAACAACAAACAAACATAAAACAAAATAGACTTGCCTAATCTGGAATGTCATAACGTGCAATCGGTGCCAATAATAGCGTTATCATAACTGATAATCTTTGAAGTGTATACAGAAGACGGATTTTTCAGACGCACAACACAAAATGTGCCAATACTTCGAAAAATGTGGCACTGTAGAAAATTGAATACAGTGAACATCCCAAGTAAAATGCAATAAAATGCATCTGTACAAAAATGTAGATACGCTAGTTGATAAGTAAGTATTGTGACAATTGGGTAGAAAATGGCTGCCTCTCCGTTTTTTCTAGTTCACCCACGATTTTATGTCCTCTCCCGATCGTGAGGATTCTAAACTTCGTTTTTGGATTTGGAGTCAAAAGGTTTGATTGTTTTTCTCGTTAACTGACTAAACAGATTACATCAAAGTACGCTCTGCATGTGACGCAGCACATCCAGACCCGATGCACCTGTTAACATCTTTGCAGGAGAGAAAATTGAAAAAGACAAATTTTGTCTTGACCTTCGAACATCTAATAATAGGCAAAAAAGCGGTTTTTCTGTTTTTATTTTGCATGTGAGTTTTGTCCGTGTTTTTAATGGCTCTATGTACGTTCTCTTCCTTTGGATATAGTTAATGTGTTGTCATTTAGCCATCGAGAAAGTCTCTGTTAGTGTTAATCGCCACTTGGATTACATATGCGGCCAAGAACAAAGTGGACCCTATAATTTATTTGGTCCAAGGATGAGGACCATGGTTGGATTTGCTCCATTCCTTCCTCCATGGTAGGACCACAGAGAAAGGTAGAGAAAGGTCCTTTCTGGTTGGACGCACGTTTATAGCACTGTTCACCCCACCGACATCAAAGCTCAATCGATCCCTTACGAAAGGTTTTATAAATGCCGGAGATGCACCTGCGTTGAATTCAGAAACACTCATTGAAAAAAAAAAACAGGGAAAAACGACACCTCATTGTGTCCAGAAATTAGGAAACTTTCGCAGAAATGTGTTGACTAGGGGGATCAGCGGCGATGACTAACATAATAATTTCCATTGTTCAGAAAAAAAAAAGAGGAACTTAAAAAAAGGAGAGAGAATAGCTTTTTAAAGTTTCGGCACTAGCCCAGCTGCGACCGTGACCGTGCCAATATTTCTGTATGGACATGTTTACCATAAGCCGTTTGTTGACACTTTATGATCTTGGTGTGTTGTGTGCGGTTGTTGGTGGCATTGTTGATTTTTAGAAGTGGAATACCCGTATCATTTTACGTTCGTACAAGTGTGCAGGTGTGCTGCGCTATTGTTCCCAAATTGATCAGACTGAGGGAAACCGACGACTGTTTTATGTGCCACTTCAAGATCCCTCGGGTTAAAAAAAGAGTAAAATGTTTGTTTGAACCTGAAACAGACAAACAGAACAGAGAGGCATACTTACGTCACACACCCGCATACCATGGAGGAAACCTCCATGCACACACTTAAAACATTTACCAATGAGCTTAAACATTTAATACCATACTTAAGAATACGATCAGGGCAAAATATTTGTTTACCACTAGATATTAAATATGTATCAACTCATAATTGAATCGCAACCTGAAGCATTTTGCTAAAGCAAACCAAATTATACTTATGCATGCAATAGCAATCGAGAAGTCCGAAATGCCCATGCGCAAAAGAATTAGCAAGCCCAGCGGCCAGAAACGTACAAAGACCGATCATAAATGTGAGAAACTGGTATTTCACTGTCTGCTTTGATGTTCCCGACTCAACCGGGTTATCTTCGATCAAACATGTAAAATAAATACGACTAAATATTATTTGGAATTCAGTTAGCAAAGTATGGAATGGATAGAGGCACTAGTTGAAACATATCACTTGATGATACCACTGCTGGCCTGAGCTCACGGAGGCCTCCATGTTCCCATGGCCCATCTTCATAGAGCTGCTTAAGCACAAAATGTTGCTTAAGCAAAAAAAAACTTGCTTAGTAAAATCAGATGACCGTCCAAAACTCCACTCAATTGTTATGCTAAGTAAACAACAGCTAAATACCAGTCACAAGCAATGTATATTGCATGAAATTTTGGCCCGTAACACTAAAACAAGCGAGCTATTTTCGTGCTTAAGCAAATTTTTTGCTGAAGCAGCTCTATGAAATTGGCCCCTGCCTCCCCGCCCTTGAAGTGCTCCGGTAAAAGTTTACAATTTACTCATAGGGTGCCCCTTCCAAGGAGAAAATGTCTTGGTGCCCTTGCCCTTTCCAAAAAGAAGCAAACATACCTGAACTACGCCGAGAGAGGAGTTTAACCGCCAAAAGACTGGAAACTCATCGGGAGGACATAATTTGTAAGAAACGGCTCGTAGAATATGTTGAAAATCAACCCTTTTTTTAACAGCAACTAAAGTGCTCGAAACGTCGAGTTAAACCAACGGTTCTTTTCAGAACCACCCCAACTCATAGTCATTACATGGTGTTACCGCAAACTCTTCTATAACTAAAGTGCTAAAAAAAAATTTTTTTTTAATACATTTCCCGCAGGCCTTACGACACTAGAAGTTTCCCATGAGCGATTTGCTTTAATTTATGGGTATGTCTGGACAGAAAACACAGACGTCTTTTATAAAAAAAGACAAAAATAAAGCAGAAAAATGTTAATGACTAAATTAGCCTTCGATGAAGACTCTTCTAGGGCCGGGGTCGAAACGTCAGGCCACTAACGACTTGTTTGTTTGTTTGGTAAACAGTTTGCAACAGCCAATTCTGTTTCTCAAAAAAAAAAAAAAAAAAGGATGTGCAATATTCACCTGTTTGGTAAATTTATTTTGAATATTCAAATTGATATTTGCATGTGAGGATTTTCATTTTACATGCACTAGTAAGTTCCCATGTACAGAGTTGCTGGTATGGTGGTCGCAACCCAACCAGCCTGACAATAGAGCAGTGTTGATAGCGATGTTATTACACGCTATATACAATCACTTGACAAGTTCCCAATGGCGGTCAAGGACCCTAAAATTGAATACGTTTGGTTTGAACACCTGGCTGCGAACGTGATCAACAGAGTATTTCCTCTACCTCTGTTGAGGACGTTCGCGTCAAGCATTGCGGAAATGTCATTCTTTTGTAGATGATGATGAATGCATTAGGAATGATAGGTGTATTAAAGGCCCTACACATATTTGGTATAATTGTCAAAGACCAGTAGTCTCACTTGGGGTATCTCAACCTATGCATAAAATAACAAACCTGTGAACATTTTGGACTCATTTGGTCATCGAAGTTGCAAGAGAATAACTAAATAAAAAAAAACACGCTTGCGGTACAAATTATGTGTGTGCTTCCAGATGCCTTATATTACAAAAAAGCTTCAAGCCTGAAGTCTTTTATTTTAAGTTAGGTATTGCACCTTTCTCAAAAAAAAAACCCTACGTTACTTAATGAGACTGAGCCGTTTCTCTGTTTTATACTACCAACATCTCTCCATTACTCTGCAATACTCGTAACTTATACAATCAGTTTTAGTAATTACCGGTGTCAATTGCCTTGTACGATGTACCAAATTGCTGACCAACCAAAAGGACATGCTATAAACAAAATAAGAGGGTAAATGTCCTGACGATGACCTTCGACCCGTAGTCTTTTTCGAAGAGCGATTTTATTTTCTATAAACAACCATCAGAGATAGAGATCATACTTTGAGTTGCAGGAAAGAAGTCAGACACTACGTTTATGGCAGGAGTTATGTTCCATCTCAATGGTGTATTTTTGTTCGCAGCCGACACATGGCAAAGTTCAGTCAGATATGAAGTGCATTCACCGCATTTAAACTAAAACAAAACGAGAACGAAAAGAAATACTCATCTCGTTCGTCGCTAAAACACCATGTTCTTGTTTTGTCCAATTTGTTTGCAAGAAGTCGGCAAACACTGTTATTTAGCCTTATTGCTAAGAGTTCAAGAGTGTTCGTTTTGTAGTGAAATTGAGGTTGTTTGTTTAAAAAGGGGAACACATAACACTCATTTTAGAGGGAACAACTATAAAATCATCGAGTGTCATTGTTGAAAAACAACACCTGCACTGCAAGTGATTGTTAGATATTTAGTATTTAAAGTATCTATTGTTTGATTCATCTGTTCAGGAACACTAAACAAAACTGCAAAAAACTCAATCAATCATTCACCATCTTATAATAGAGGCCAAGGTCACTGGGATTGAATGTATCGATGGACTATACATGTAGAGAGGTGGCAATGTGTGACAACAGCTTTGCACCCCAAACGGCAGCTGTCAGTTATGTATACCAAATTGTTTATTCTTATACACTTTTGATTTTTTTTTTTTTTTTTTTGGGGGGGGGGGGTGGGATGGAAGAAAAATGACGTTGCAATAAACACTCTCCCCGGATGTAGAAATCATCAAGTCTAATTGGAATATAATTGACACAGGCGTTCATATTGACGGAAACACACTACATAGACCAGTTTTACGCCACGATGAAAACTAGACATTCCTTCATAAACTTTCATCACCTGCAAATAATAATGGCATGTCGTTCTAGCGTTAACAGTTGAATACTTACGTTGTCCTTACTGCGAGATAGATTTATAACTCCACACTGACTGTTAACATAAAACTCTACTTATTTCGGTTTGGTTATTTATCTCCAACAGTCAGCATGATGCTGGGTGAAATTTTAACGATCTCAAAATGACAACCACAGTGAAACTTTGGAATAATAATTATAAAAAAAGCCTCTTAGCGTATAAAGAGAACAATTAAATATACAATGAGAGAAAGATACAAGGTACAAATAAGCATATTACAAAAAACAGCTTTATTAAATAAATAAGTTTTAAACAGAGACTTAAAACATTGTAAAGAATCAACTCAGTTTCAAAATAGCTCTTAACTATTTACGTTAATATGAGAAATTATTTCCGCAGAAACTTTACCACTGCATAATATCAAAGATATCAACCATTATTTACTCCATCCTACCTACCACAACATTGTTTTAAAGCCATTGGACCCTTTCGGTAAACAGTGTTGTCCAAGGCCCACACTTTGTGTACCACAACTTCTATATCAAATAACAAACCTGTGAAAATTAGGCTCAATCGGTCATCGGAGTCGGGAGAAAACAACGGAAAAACCCACCCTTGTTTCCGCGCGTTTCGCCGTGTCATGACATGTGTTTAAAATAAATCCGTAATTCTCGTTAACGAGAATTTATATTGTTTTGCTGTTTTCTCAAAAAGTAAAGCATTTCATGGAATAATATTTCAAGAGAAGTCTTTCACCATTGCCTTCTGTAAACCCTGTAAGTTATTTGTAAATCTGTAAACTTTTTTTTTTCTGAACCGAAAGGGTCCAATGGCTTTAAAGAACCCTTGGTCAACAAACTCTAAACTTAGAAGCAGTAGGCCTTAATACACGCAAAATCGTTCTAGCTGTACATGTTGTATTACCAGCAGATTATTTCAAGTATAATATGTTCATCTTGGTTCTAGCTTGATTTCAACATGGAGGAATTCCTCCACAATTTCACAAAGCACTAAGATGAGTATGAGTTGAGAATATTACCACTAGTGATTTGTATTGTGACGTCACATGTTGCCTATAGTAAAGATAGAGTTGCTCTTCAGACGAATCTTGGTTTTTTGTGAATTCGTGCACAGAATGTAGCTTTAGTGTTTTATTATCTGTGTAACTTACTTTGGCCTTGCTGGTCGATGTGAAAATCCCCATAAATACGGTTTTCATCGACATGAAAACACAATCTATTAATATTAGGGATAATAGGCAATGCTGACAAAAACAAGGCTGATACCGGGACCCAGATCTTGGGAGATACATGTACAAGGAAATGTGGGAATTTCACCCTTTCGATAACCCCTGGAGTTCATATAGATTCCAGTGAAGCTTCTTAGAACAGTGTCCTCGGTGCTAGAGAAGTAGATCACTACGTTTTTACGTTGGAGAAATATACAACAATTTATACTACCAGGTAGACTTTGAAAAGTCTGAATTCAGATAGAAGTCTGAAAGAATATCACCCCTGTTCATGATCGCAATAAAAACGACGACAACATCAACAGCTATTTGTGTACTACTATTAACGGTCCCATTATCATGACATACTTGAATACTTTTCAATCAACTTTGGCCTAGTAAAAAAAGAAACATGTTTAACGTCCCCGCCCGCTTCCTTTTTACAGGCCGCCTCCTTTTTTTATTACTTTTTATTTTAATGCACATTTTTTAAAGTTTTTTTTTTTTTTAAATAGGGTTAGTTTAAATGATCTCAGCAAAAACAATCTGAATGTCTTGTCTGAATGCCTCGACTAAATTGTTTCATTTATGTTTTGTGTATTTCAGCAGTAGAAAAAACAATTGATATTTGACATTTAAACAAAGAATGGCGGCCATCTTGAAATAAAGAATACAAAATAAAAAGCCCCTCTTCCTCCTTTTTTTGAAAAACCCGGACGTGAAACATGTTTTTTTTGTTTTTACTCGGCCTTATTCCATCAGAGCTTTAACTCTCCGTCAAGCACAACCACCCAATTTAACAACCCACGGGAAGTTAGACCATAGAGCGGTGATCTACAGAACCTTTTACGACGTTGACTAGCATTTGGGGAGCAGTTTTTATATCATATTAATTTCTCATATGCAGGTGTTCATAAGTACATACCTTTTTGTCGCTCCCACGAATATCAGTGGGCGACCCCGAGTATTGTTAGGAGTACCGATTAAACTGTAAATTACACGGCCGATCATTTGGGGAATTACCGCCTGCACCTGGTGCTCCTCGGTCTTTGCCAAATGCAGCTTATTATCGTAATGCATTTTATTACATTGCATTCGTACTCAGAGTGTTGTAGTCAGAGGTTAGTAAGCTCTCGGTTTTAATGGATCTATCTCAGCAGAATATTTACTGGAAAATGTATTAGCTGATTGTGAACCATGAATGTAAACACAAATCGGGAGTTCCAGTTTAAAGACAGTGGACACTATTGGTAATTGTCAAAGACTAGTCTTCACAGTTGGTGTATCTCAACATATGCATAAAATAACAAATCTGTGAAAATTTCAGCTCAATCGGTCGTCGAAGTTGTGAGATAATAATGAAAGAAAAAAACACTCTTGTCACACGAAGTTGTGTGCTTTGTGATGCTTGATTTTGAGACCTCAAATTCTAAACTTGAGGTCTCGAAATCAAATTCGTGGAAAATTACTTCTTTCTCAAAAACTACTCCACGAGGGAGCCGTTTCTCACAATGTTTTATAATACCAATCTCTCCCCATTACTTGCTACCAAGTAAGTTTTTATGATGATAATTATTTTGAGTTATTACCAATAGTGTCCACTGCCTTTAACAGAAATATTTGTCCGGCGTTTGTTTGTAAAATCCGTATTGTAGCCTCCTTTTGTAAATGTATATCGCTTTGTATTTGTATATTTCCCTATTTAGTATTGCCTACTGCAGTTCATGTGAAGGGACCCAGTTTATCCTATTATAGTTTCCCTCGAATTATTATCATATTCCCTCGGTATAAGTTTCGTTTTGATCCTCAAACTAACTTTTAGTTCTCTCGAAATAGTGTGGATGATTGGGGGCGTTTTTGCAAGGGCAATGGCACGTATGCATTTTTCTTCTTGGTATTAAGGGCACACTATATGAGGAAATTATAAATTTCTACTGGAGCATTTCAAGGGCACCAAGGGGGCATGGAGGCAATCGCCGTCGTTGCCCACGTGTGGTATGATGGGTGGGGTTCTTTTATGGTCATGAGGCAATGTGTGGATGTTCAGATGAGGTTTTCTCATGCATGATGCATTGTTAGGGAAGTAAATGGAGTGGAGGTCTCACCTCAGCCAGGAGTGTTCAATTGGGGGGGGGGGGTATTTTATGATTGTGGATTACTGAAGGGTTCTGTGGTGGTCATAGTCACGAGGTTTCGTGTCATAATGTCAACACAAACGTTTTAATAACAGCTTGAATCTCCCTTCTTTTCAAAAGCTTATACGTACAAAGAATATCCCTGTGAGATTTTAAGTTTTCATCGAGCTGTGTATGAATCGTGCCACAGAAATGCACATTTTGTATTTGTAACATCTCTGTTTTTTTCCCACCGCAACTTTTCGGTGTGATGATAACATGTCAAACTGACATTCCAAAAAATGAAGTTAAAGAGCAAATGAAGAAATATTCCTGACGCTGCCTCACGATAAAGTTCTGATTCTATGGACAATAGTGGGTCTTGGAGGCACTGGATCAATGGTAGTTACTCAAAATAATTGTTAGCTTACACACTTATTTGGTAACGAGTAATGGGGGGGGGGGGGGGGGGGGAGGCTGTTGATAGTAAAAAACATTGTGAGAAACGGTTCCCTCTGAAGTAACGTATAGTTTTCGAGAACGAAGTAATTTTCCACGAATTTGATTTTGAGACCTCAGATTTATAATTTGAGGTCTCGAAATCAAGCATCTGAAAGCAAATAACTTCGTGTGACAAGGGTGTTTTTTCTGTCATTATTATCTCGCAACTTTGAGGCACTGGACACTTTTGGTAATTATCAAAATAATTATTAGCATAAAAACCTTACTCGGCAACGAGTAATGGAGAGCTGTTGATAGTAAAACACACTGTGAGAAACAACTCACTCTTATAAGTAACGTAGTTTTTGAGAAAGAAGCAATTTCTCACTAAAATATTTGAACTCGGGGTTCGAGACCTCAGATTTAGATTGTGAGGTCTCGAAACCAAGCATCTGAAAGAACACAACTTGTGCAACCAGGACGAAGTATTCATCCATTATTCTCTCGCAATTTTGACGACCAATTGAGCTGAAATTTTCACAGGTTTCTGCATATGTTGAGATGCACAAGTGAGAAGACTGGTCTTTGACAATTACCAATTGTGTCCAGTATCTTTAAAGTGCAGTGACGAATTGCAAGAGAATTAGCAGGTTCGTAGCAATCGTAATTTTTATCACTATCAAATTATGATTTAACTTTGTTTTCGGATATTATGGTAACTCTATTATTAGTGAATACCAATTGTCATCTTACTCCAACAGAGTCAGACTATACTGGGTTAAAGGGTCTATGTACTTTTTGTAGGACAAAAAACACAATGTCTACAGATTTATACTAAACTTACACCGTTTGAAGATAATGATGGTCGAAAGATTCCCTGAAAATATTAGTTGCTGAGGTGCTGTATTTTTTGAGAAATGAGTAAAACATTGTCATGAAAATAATTTTCGTCTCAGTGATCATGAGACAAAAAATTGTTTAGCATGTAAAAACGTATTTTCATGACATTGTTGTACTCATTTCTCAAAAACTACAGCACCTCAGCAACTAACATTTTAATGTACGCCGCTTTCTACTATCATTATCTTCAAACGGTGTAAGTGTAATGTAAATCTGTGGACATTGTGTTTTGTGTTACAAAAAGTACCCAAATCCTTTAAGCACAGAGGAGTTTACAAGGTGTATAAACGGCTTCAACCGTTGGCAAAGTAAGCCCAGCCCACTCATGTAAAAACGTATCATGGAAATTAGCAGTTGATGCCCATTGTGGTTGGGAACTTTTCCTGTTGGGAATACCATGGAAAAACAATAAATAAACAATGTTCATGCCAACAATATTCATTTTGTTCCTCACGATTTTAAGAATGTTGGCGACTAAAGTTTCTTGATGCTTACGACAGCAGATCAAACTAGCACATACGTACGACCCCATACGCTTGTTATGCGATCATTAATTGATTTACTGGGTGACCCTAAGTGACCTCAAAAATCTTAGCAGTTCGTTTACAAGGAATGCTGCACCTGTTACCGTATCATATAACAGTGTTGTGGCACACCCCAGTGGGATTCATGGGTGTGCAACTAGCAGGACTTTGCCCCGTTGTGACTTCAGGGGCACGCAGTCGTGGAAAGATCACGTACTTTGGCAGCCACATTGGCGCCTTTTATGTGTGATAATTTTCTTCCAAAGCTAATTAGTTCGGTCAAGGGTCCAAACTGGTGGAGACGTTACCCTAGTTAGAAGCTGCAATCCAGGGGCGATTGAGTACTACACACCCTTGGCTAAAAAGCCACACATTATAACACCACGCAGGCACTTGGTGAGGGGTTCGACCACTTGGCTACACTTATGGAGCCTAGCTATACTCAGTGCGCACACTACGCACGGCCTGATACCTTTCATGTACCGGCAGTGCTGTATTGTTCACCTGTCAATGAGGCCACGCCCCAAACTCATTTGAATACAGCTGGCACGCGCCAGACCCTGTCATTCAAGTGGCGGCACGCGACATGAACACTTCGCACTAAAGGATTTGCACCGATTTCTCAACGAAGTCACTTTCTCTGGATATCATATTACCAATTTCCTTGAAGGATTTTTGACAACAAAAAATCAAAATAAAAACGGGACAAGTGGATGGGAGATGGCCTCTCCATAGGATGATAAAGATGCCGTGGATATATTGGACTGAGGACTTTTGCAGATTGCCGATGGGGTGCTATGGTCTCATGACCGGCCCAAGGGATTTAACCATCGGCAATAGTCCGGCATTTTCTTCCTTTGAATATGGCAGACCTGGACATCTTTTGTTTCCGGAGTTTCGCCTCAATTCGTGGGGAAATCGGCAAAATTTGCACCTGTTTTGAACTCAGGAAAAAGGCCAGTGCCGAACCAGTGATCATGGTCTGCGTGTGGAGTGCCCAGGGAAATCGCATAATTGACACCGATTTTGCGGCCGCGTTTCTTATGGCACATAAGTTATTGAAGGGGGTTCGTGAGTGCAATGACCACAAGTCTTCAACTGATAATTTAACGACGAAGAGTTGTAACCTTTAAACACACGGTAAGTTGGCTTTCGACAGCATTATAAAATTCTCCTTTATTTTACCATAAAGCTGGGCTACTTTTCATAATTTGACTCCGACTAATAACTTTAAAGTATGTCGTCTTGCAAGCTTGTTAATTAACATTCTAAAGTGCTCATGATGGAGAAGTGAGTTTTTTTCGGGTTATTGTTGTACATTTTGAAAGAAAGTTTCCCGTATTATGGACTATTCACAGACAGTTGTTCGATATTTAACTAAATATTTGGGGCCAAATCATATTCGACGGCCAGAAAAAAACATCTAACAAATTTAACCACACAGCATGCAATGACCATTTTATGATCAAGACAATACGTTGTCTTCTATATGTTTTCACTTGAGCTGTGTACGAAATCGTGGAAGCACAGGTTCCTCGGCTCTTTTATAGTACAAGTCGCATAACCTAGTGTTGCCAGTTATTACTATTTAGGTGAAAGTATTAAGTTCGTGTGGAATGGCATGTATCATTGGTTGCGTGGGAAATTGTCACTAAAACTCCATGCCTCATAAAGTTATACAAAAGTCCCCTTTAATTATGGTCGTCAATAACCACGTGTACAGGTGTGCTGAGATGGTATCACTTGCCTAATGACCATGTGTTGACCGAATAACGTTTATTCCTATACAATATGTTCTTGCATCTCAAGCGAGCGGCCTGCAAGTTTGATCACATATCCATTTAATTTTAGGACGATCAGAGCATACTGATCGAAACGTCGAGTTGAAACCTTCGGTTATTTTCAGACCACCAGCTCAATGTTAGAGATAACCATTACATGGTGCTGTCGCAAACCTTGCTATATTGTATTTCCATCTTGCAAAGTTTCAAATCCAGAAACGATCACCAGAGCCGAATCAGGTCGTGCACTTAGGAAAGTCTAAACGCAAAAAGGCAGAAACAGACCCGGCTCAAGATCCAGCAATTTTAATGTATTTTTTTTGAGGAGGGTTGAATCCGGTGAGTGGTGGATCAGATCCAACCGGGAAAGTGGATTCTGAAAATGGATTCTGAAAATAATGTGTACAAAAATGCAAAAGTGGACCAGACACCGCAATTATTCGACCTGGCCGTCTCTGGTGTCGCTAGGTAGGAGTTGTTCAAGTTCACTCGTATCGGAGTGACTGTCGATCCTTGACAGGACAATGTTTTTTCCCACCTGAAATGGGTTTTTTTTTTTTTTTTTTTTTGGGGGGGGGGGCACTGCTAGTAAAGCACATCAATTATACAAGTATCTTACATCTTACTTTTTGTGGGCTGTCTTGAGAAACATGAAGTGGCATTGCGAGTTGACTTGTGATTTTGTTCGGCAAGTAACCTCCACAGTCCACTTTGAGCAAACTGACAGATGGTTGCAGCACATTGGGGGTTGCATCAAACTGCCCCCCCCCCCCCTTGAAGACGAGCAGAGTACTGTTTGAACCGTTGGGACCAACCGGCTCGTTTCAGAGGCAACACTCCTACAAAAACGAATTATTACATGCTTGTATACCCGCAAGTTTACTATTATGTATAGTTTATTAATAAACTGTAGGAAGGGTTGTTAGAATATTACACAGTTGTTGTTTCCGATCTGACATGTGGAAGTTTGCATGGACACAAGAAACAAACTGTATTGTCTCTCCATAATAATGGGCTTTCTGTTCAGAGCACTTACCAGACTTTGAAAACCAACAACGGTCTCCGGTCCTTACAGAATCATAGAGAAAGGACCACATTTCTCTATCACAGAATTCACCCTCTTCTCAATCAGCTGGACTCAAAAGTTGATAATACAACAAGGGTGTAATTGTGAGTTTCTGGTCACCGGGGGGCACGTTGACGCCACAAGACTCCTTCAGAGAGAAAAGAAACCCATCAGAGGTGAAAGAAAACAGGAGAATTGGACAACGCAGCGAAGGGAGTGCAGTGACAAGTGAGATGGTGAAAGACAAGAACCCCGGAGCGACATGTTTGAAGAGACTGACTGCACGGTACCCAACCACGAAGACGTTTTCTTAATTGTTATATATTTTATTATTCGCTGTGGTCTATTCATTTGAATCATAAAACAACCGAAAAGGCTGACACTACTCAAATTGACAAAACGAGTCAATGAAAACATAATATGCATACATCTAATTTTTTAGCCTTCGAGAAAGACTCTGCTAGGTCGAAACGTCAGACCTTTTTAAAACTATTTTGTTTGCATTATACCATCAAATGTCCTTGTGGTTGGTAGCAGTTTGCAGCAGGTAATTTTGTTTTCTCATTGAAAATATCTTAAGTATACACCAACCTCGTGCAGCAGGTGTGCCACAATATTAGTGATTGAAGGGGAACACAAAGTTGTATTTATGTTAAGAAACCACAGAATAAATAAAATAGTTTATGCCTTTAATTACGATCCTCTTTCTAAAATGGCTTCATGACAAAAACTATAGCTGGAAATCTGCGGGCACAACCACGGAGGGTCTAGCTATAAAGTTCCTTCATCCATTAACAAGGAAGGATCAACCATGTAGGCATACACGACTCTTTGGGGAAAAAGTTTTTGTTTCCAAGAAGAACCGGTGTGGTCTTTTCGATTTATGTTTCAAAGTGGAAATCTGACTCAAAGTACGTAAAAAGTACTTTTGGAAATCTGTTTCGCAGCTGTCTGACTGGCCTCTCCAATAAATCTATGGTGAAAATACTTGACTTGCCTTGATCCTTACTGTGTGGTCAGTCCAATCAAGAGCTGTACGTGGAAGTTCAGCTGAAGTTGAGTTGTACAAGAGACGTCTTTATGAAAGTCAGTGTTTGAGAGAGTTCGTAATTTGGGTCCTTTTTCTAGGCGTATTGCCTGTTTTCGTTTCATAGTGTAGACCTCTCACCTATAATGGTGGTTCTATTCAGCTCACTGGTGTTCAGTTTCCTGAAACAAGGAGGGCATAGTAGCTAGCACTTAAAGGCACTGGATACATTTGGTAACTGCCAGAGACCAGTATTCTCACGTGATGTAGGATAACAAACTTGTGAAACGTTTCTCTCAATTGATAATCGAAATTGCAAGAGAATAAGGAAATAAAAAGAAAAAACACACAATTTTGTACACAAACCGTTGTGCTTTCAGATGCCTAACACTTTTTTGTAGACAATATTTGAGTGGAAAATTACTACGTTATACTTCAGAGGGAGCCAGTATTTAGTTTTTCTTTTTCTACCACACAGGAGAAGTTGAAAATGGCTCCTGATAAGAAAGATCTCTAACGCTCCATTATAAATCTGGACATATCAAATGACCGATTGATAGATCGTCCTGTGACCTACAGTGCAATGAATCGTGATTGACTAAAATACCAGTTTGTTCGACTTTAATTATTGTATCAACATTTATCAAACGGTGTGTTCCAACATTGATATAGCAGGCCTGATTCTGATACTACACACGGAGGAAGGCGATTGCCTCCAGTGCCACTGGGCTTGCCTTGGTGCCCTTAAAGTATCCAGGAGAATTTTACAGTTTTCTCATGGTCATCAGGGTGCCCTTCAAGGTGAAAATGCCTTGGCGCCCTCGCCTTTTCAAAAACGAAGCATATAGCCTACAGGCCTGTATAATTCCACCCTTGCTTTCATTTTATTTTGTACCAACAGCAATTAATGGCACAGATTACATTTCGTCTCAGCATATATTAATCGAGCAATGGCATGAGAACTTTATGATCTAGAGCAAGAAATTGAGAAGATAATGTGGGCTCGTGCACCCACACACTCCCAGCATGTGGCAGCCCACACCCTCTGCTAGTCCCACTCCACTCACACCCTCTCCCTCCCCAGGCTCGCATCCAGCGGCGTCCGACCATTTCCTGACCCTTGCATTCCAACTGCAAACTTTCAACCTAACATGACTGTTAACGTTGTCAACGAATGTCTTCTGGTTCACAAACTGTTTTTTTTTGCTTATTGGTGTTGTTAGTGTACATATACATGTACACATGTACGAGTGCATTTCTGTGCGTGTTTGTCACCAAAGGATGGACCAAGGGCAAAGTTGAACCATTAGAGGCACTGGACACTATTGGTAATTACTCAAAATAATTGTTGCCATAATTAATAAAAACTTATTTGGTAAAGAGCAATGGAGAGCTGTTGGTAGTATAACACATTGTGAGAAGCGGCTACGAACAATAAGGGGGCTGGATAAATAATCACAAAAACAGAACAACACCTTTACAAATTATTCATAAACAGATAAATTGCAAAAGTTTTGGACATTCTTTCTTAGCATCCTAACATTTTGCAGTTATAATCTAAGTCGTCAGAATGAACAATCAAATAACAATAAACAACACAGACAAGAGAAAAAACACGTGCAAAAGCCATGGTCGCAACAAGCTAAACGTACAGCGAAAACAAAATTCAATTTACGAAAAAAAAATTACCCAGTGCCAAATCAATCTTTCCATCCATTCGCTGGCAGGCACTTTGCTTTGATTATTTTGTTGCGTTCACCCATCTAGCACCTTGGCCCTCTTTTTTTTGTTAATCGGTGCCTGATAGGACTAATCTTAGAGGCATTGTTGACTAGGCACAGGTGTTCACTGGAAGATACCAGACAGGCTGGCGCCTGTAGGGTTATCGAGGTCAACATGGTAAATAGTTCGACCCGCTCCGCTGAGTGCAGTACATTGCGGCTCACTCCCCCGGCCGCCTCCCGGACCACGGAGCGCCATTTCTCTCTCTCAGGCTCATTGGGACCTCTCCAAAAGCTCTCTTCAATATTTGTCAAAAATCTTATCCTAGTTTTTCTGTAACTTATTAAAGGTCCCCCCTGACTGGAAAACATTATGGACTTATTCAAATAATAATCACGTGTTGCAAGACTAAAACACAAAAACCAAAATGTAAAGTCAAACTTTATTCCAAAGTTCTGATCAAGAAATAAACGTCCCGAATCTCATTTTGGATGTTCTTTGTTTTGCTGTTTTCTTATAATGATGTTTCTGTTATGAAGTGGTAATTTGGCCAGTCCAAGTATAGTGTTATAACGAACAAGAGTCGCATGTATGAAACCTTTAAGATTTCTTTAAATCATTCATCGACTAGAATGCAGCTACCCGGTGTAAAAAGAAACCCCAAATTCCATCAAACTGCTGTATTAAAATCGGTCATTATTTTGTGCACACAATTAAAGAGAAATGATGTCATCGCCATAGAAATGGCATTGTAGCCTACTCCTCCACGTGGAATGTTTGTTCGAATCTAGGTCAGCTTAATACCATGATATTTGTTTAACTTTTTTTTAATACTATTTTTTATTATTATAATTTTATTTTATTCCATAAGCAATAAAAAAAACATACAAATACTACGAATCAAAGAAAGGCATACACAAAAAGACCTAAGGTGCAATAAACGAGAAAACGTTTTTGAACAATAATGTGACCGGGTATTACGAGACCCCCAGAGTTTGTATTCTTCCTTATTGTAAGATTAGGACAGATGACATTTCCCAGATCAAGATTGTTGACTCGAAGAAGCGTATTGGAGGAACCATGGAGGAATAATTTATTCCTCCATAGAGGAACTAAACATTTTGACAGCTTTGCACATCATCCACTGTGTACAGTGTTAGTGAACTGGAGGTACCAAATAAACGTCGTAGCACTACCTCCATACCTTAATCATTTGATTACCTTTAAAAAGCAGGTCAGTAAGTTTTTGAGCGGACGACGTGATGCTTTTTCGTTTGAAGATTGCATTTTATATGGGACGTAAAGACATTGTCGACAAGGATGTTGGTATCCACAAAGAGAAACAAAACTAATTCGCTATGATCGTCCATCGTTATTTGAACCCAAAAGTTGATTACGTGTGTTTTTAAAAGATAGGGCAATAACTTTGAAGGAGTTGACATTATCGAAATTCAAAATAACAGAGTTGTTTAACGACAAGGGCGATTGATCAAAGTTCAACCCTTCTCTATGATTCAACATGGTTCAACATGGTTGGTCCTTGCTCTATGGTTCAACTCACTCAAGGAACAAAACTGCAGCTGAAAGGTTTTCTCCTAGTCCTATAAAAAAGTTTTAATAGCTTAAAAATGTCTGGGCCTGCAACACCCGCTGAACAACCAACGGTCTCTGCAGCTGGCAATGTATCGGCATGGACCACATGTGATTACAGTTGTAGGGTAACAATGCTGACAGGCGCGGGGTGCTAACGATTTTGGGTACCACTATTTGCAGAACCCTTGAATACCTCAAGTGGGCACCGCTACTTGAGCCCCCAGATAACTTAGTGTAATTTACAGCACAAGGCGCCAGCTTGTCTGGAGGGTCGTGGCGCTACGTAAACTTTCTTGTTCGCACTAAACCCCAACAACAAACGTGCCAAATGCCAGCTGTGCTGTCAAGACCTAGAGCCTGGACGCCGAGCCCGTATTGATTGCACCATAGCGGAGGCGATGGTATTTGGAAACCAATTCTTCCGCCCATTACGAGCCCTTTACAAAACCGTGTGAAAAGTAGGTTTCATATTAAGCTGTGAAGACTAACTTCTCTATTTGAAGATTTTGTGTTCATGATTTTAAGAAAAACATTCAAGAAGAATCTTTACTTTAATATTTATATATAATGATAGACACATTAGTAATTGTAATTCACAACTGCAAAGTTTTAGGGTTTGGTTGGACAAATTAAAATATTTTTAATTGATGTTTTGTTGGAGTCCAATTTGGGAAAACATTTAGCAATTTGTAATTACAGAACTTTGGTTTTGGTTAAATTAAATTTAAAAAAGATTAATAATTGGAGTCCAGTTATGTTTAACTTTTTAAAGAAATACTGACTGTTGTTTTTTCTCAAAGATCGCGTAATTGTACTTTCATTTCCAAAGCACCGCAGATACACATAATATTGCCTTAAATGTCATCGAAAGGGAAGCACATTCCATGTCAGTACAACCATAAAGGTAGGGCTGCCCAACACCACACGCGTTACAGAAGCAGCCACAGGTTAAAACAGCGGGGTGTCAGTGTTGACTATAGACATTTTAAACACGCCTAATTTATTCACATAATTTACTAGCAAATCAATTCAACATATCACTTTTTTGGGTGACAGAAAACACTCCGAAAAAAAGAAGAAAAAAAATCCCCAGCAAAATCCGGGTGTGAAACTATGTCCTTGCTGACTTATTGGCGAGGGTTGATAATTAGCGTAGAAAAGAAGTACGCAGATTGCAGGTGTGCCTGTGCGAACTGACACCGGTTCGGAGGTGGCGATTTAAAAACCTATTTATCACCTCTCAATGGCGTGTAAGTAATTGACTGAAGCGCGGCACCCTTGTGTTCCACTTTGATTGACAGGGCGGTTGCTGGGGCGACCGCCATCTTGTCGCCAGCCTGTACGCAGTGAGAATGGGTGACGTCACACGGCCGGCGCCGGTCTGGCTGAACGTTCTGTTGTTGATTGTAGCTAACACTCACCAATTAATCACGTGTCAATTCTTATTCAGATCTTTATGCGAAAGATACACAACCACACTGGGCCCAGATGTTCAACACCGGCTCCCAAACAGCTAAATCTCTTTTGGGGTGAGGATAAAAAACCCAACCTCAGAAAACCCCCCAGAGAAACAAGGTTTTTTGGCTTATTTTTTTTTCTTCAAGTGAAAACCGAGAGAATTTTGAAAGCAAATGTGTGGTTGTAGACATTAAAAGGGGCGTGTAGATGTTCGGAGATCGGTAAAGTCAGCTTTGGTCCGATATGCCGCAGGGTAATGCTGATTGACATAGGGGGCGTACAGCTCCAACCTGATTGGTCAATACGGTGTCACCGCTGTCAGTGCGCTCCTAAAGTTCCCACAGTCGGCTTGCCATAATTAATCAGTTTGCGCACGCTCATTGGTCGAGAGCATATTTCGGCATTAGATCAATGCAGCCAGCTGATGTGAAATTTGTGTACAGATAACTCGTAGCAAGCATCAGATGTGTAGGATAGCCCAGTCGTGGATGGTTGAGACGAGAAAAACCCACGGTCATTACCACACAGTGTTAGAAACCTAAATACTTCCATCTCTCACTTCAACATCGAAGTTATTTCGCCAGTATATTTTTGACACTTGCGCAGGGATTATTACCCACGTTAAGTATGAAGACGACACTTGGTGGTCATCAGAGCAGCTTGCCTCTTGCTTCCCAATCTCACCTAGCAATGCATAGAACACGACCAGCAGAGGATGGTGGGATGAAGGGACACGGTCCCAATCACACCTCGACGACGATGATGAGGACATCAAAAGGTAGCGCTGCCTTCAACTACACCATGCATGACTGTTACGAGAAACTCAAACAGCTTGTCCCAACCATACCTAAGAACAAGAAAATCACAAGAGTTGAGATTTTACAGCATGTGATTGACTATATACAGGACTTGCAATCAGCATTGGAGTCGCACAACATCAATATGAGGACGACGCAGGTCTTACCTGGAGCAAGTAGGACGCCGTTTACAACCCTCACTCCTCAGCAGAACCTCGGCGATATGTTGAGCGGTTTGGCAGACCTCGAAAACTGCGACTGGCAGAAAGTGAGTGATTTAAATTCCCTAGTACCTCAGTTATATTGTCCATTGAGGTAGAATCCTACCTCCATGAATTGTCCATGTTGTTATGCTAGACTAGAGAGGAGCGAAACCGATATTTATTAGTATTTGAAGTACATTGTAATTTCTGTTTAATAAGTATGATTTACTTCCTTCATTCATCATGATATTATGAGAAGGCGATGTTATTTTGTCATGTAATAATTCAACCAGAATTGTTGCGAAATACGGTGCTTCCCTTTACCTTTCACTTCCGAGGAAACCCATATAGCTGCTATCCCTGTTCAATACGTACATACAGTACATCTTGATGATGCGTATGCATTATATTATGTTGATGTGATGGATGGTAGCTCATCTGACATGGTCAGGCGAATTTCCATAGTCATTACAGTTGCACCATTATGATAACTACTGCGTTACCATGACGATACAGAAGTCGTCATGGCCGCTGGTTTTTCAGGAAACCAAAAAGTGAAATTGAATTAGGATTGAGCCTCCTTGGCTAGGGTAGGGGTGTGTTGTTGGTTGGAGACGAGATGCGCGGCACACATTACAGTCTTCAGGAGGAAGCTAGATAGATGATCTTACACACGTTGCTTGCGCGGGTGGTCGTGGAGAGGGAGAGGTGGCGAAATGGTTAAATTCTGCACATTTTACCAGCCATTCAGAGAAGAACCTGATCCGTTACCATTACAATACACTGGCATGTTTGTAATTAATTAGAATTTGAGAAATGATGTTGAAGATCGTTACGTTGCCTTACACCGTCTCTCTCCAGAGTTACTTAACTGACGGCTTATGCATAATTATATGATGGAAATCAGGATTGAAAAAAAAAAGGAATTTGGGTTTCCCCTTGGTCCGAGTTGTTTAATTAATTGTGTGTGTGTCAACAAGTGCGTCGCCCATCTAAACTTGACAGAGAGACAAAAACACAATTGGGTCTGGCATGGCGTGCTATGTTTTGCTGTTTGTCTTGTTCCATTGCTCTGCGGTAAAAGGATAATCATATATACCAGACAGAATGAACCTTTCCTCTTCCTCCATGATGTGTACAAGGAAGGAAATGGGACAGCCTTTATCTAGAGGAACACAACAGCCACTGCCTTCCTTAGGAAACCCCTCATAGTTCAATGACCGAGCCGGGGGGGGGGGGGGGGTGATGGTTGACCAACAAAATAAATAATTTGAACTTCTCTCTAACCTTTTTATGAAATGTACATTGCCCCGAATATGACCCCAAAATAACCCTCTGTCTCCGAGGAATCGCTGGAACAAATTACAAATGGCACCTGCCGTATGTTTTCAAGACCCTCCAATTGGTCATGCTAATAATCTATCAACCTCCTCAAGCTGCACTAAGATGGACAGAGGGATGCTATAAATTATTCCCAAAGTTGTGAATCTGTCAAGACGCTTTTGGGGATGGCAGACGAGGATGATAAACACAACAGTGTCTGAGGTTTTTTTTTTTTTTTTTTTTTTTTTTTTTTTTTTGGGGGGGGGGGGTCATTTTGTAGACAGGAACAGGCTAGTGATTGTCAATCACTATCAAGCTGCCCTACTCGGGTCAAACGACCACTAACTTCCCATTGGTTGTCGGGTCCTTCGACGCCTCTGGCCTGGCGACGTTGTAGAGGACGTACCATGGTGGTCCACATGTGCCACTTGTTTGATTTATTTACCGAGAAATTACGAGCTGTTTGTGGAAAATGTTCGGCCGCTGTCCGTGCTGGCGCCAGCAACTACGACCATCGGGGTTGATGTAAGGACATAACCTTAGTTTTGTTTTCAACATCGAAAGTGTTGATCGAAAAATAAAAACCTTCAAGGAATGTACGAGTTTTGCAACATCTCTTTTCATGTTCTATAATTGGAATGTGTATTGTTTTAAGAGTACGCACTTTGTTTTATCAGTGGTTTAGCATTCTTGGGCTTGTAGCTAATCATGCACGAAGTTTGTTATCGAAACTATGCAAAGATTCGATTGTACTGGTGGTGGAAATGACATGCCGTGAGGTATCTGCCTGATTATCGTTGTACTTCGCTTCTGATGTGCAAAGCATGGCCAAACATCTGGTTGAACTGTTCTTATAGTGGAAGGAATATCAGAGAGCTATTTGTAAAATTCGAATATCGGAATCCATCACCATGGGGTAGCAACCCAAGGGCTGTATGGCTGAGCTGATGCTTCAGCTTTATCATCCTTTAACTGTCAATGACAGTTGTTCTACAGCGGTGTATGATGAGAGCTTGGTCGTTTCCTTGTTCCTTTGATCTAAAGGTATTATTATTATACAGCCGTCGATTTCACAAAGAGTTGGGACTCGCCCTTTCTCGAGTTTGGACGAGTAACTCGTCCTAACTTAGGATTAATCTTAAGGTATGCATGCTACAGTGCTGGGTTGGGACTCGTTTAAAGTCCTAAGATAAGTCTTAAAATAGGAAGAGTTTTGTGAAATCGACGGCTGTGACTGGTAGAGCTGACAAAATACATACAGACAGTGTTCATGTTTGGTGTGATCAACCGCATAGGCCTACATGAAAGTACAAGACTTAGAAAATATTATAGACTTGGTCCGTTTAAGTGAGTCAGGAAAAAATGATGGGTAACAAAACATGCGCAATTTGCAGCACGTAACAACCAAAATCAGCAGTGTTTTTTCGGTTTTCAGAAACAGTTTTCTCGAATAGGCCTCTATAACTCTATTTTTAGAGGAAAATTACTCAACTTTCAGAAGAAAAATTACTCAACTTCCAGTAGAAAATACTTCACAGAAATAATGCTCCAAATGCCAGTTAAAACTCCAGAGAACCAGCTAAATGATTCACACCAAGTGATCAGAATGGCTTAGTTCAGTCTAAAAAGAATCTCTTTTTCATTTGAAATATGGAGCAGTGAAAAAGGTGCTTAGCTATAGTACTAGTGAAATGCCATGCTAACGGGTCTTGCTGGCCAGTCACTTAAATAGTTAAGGGCAAAACACTACAAGCGCTCTGACATATTTTATTAAGGAAATCATGGTTTTATTTCCATTTTGGGAGAGTTTTGAAGGTGTGAGAATACCCACTTACCACACCCTTCTTGGCCAATATTTCCCCTCGCATAGATAAATAAATTGTTGATAAGACAAATGAAAGAAAACGATGCATTGGTGTGTTTGGGGTATCGTCTTCAATTCCCTTCAATGCAATCAATCGATCGTCAAGACACAATAACCAATAGTTATTTCAAAGATAACAGCTTGCTTGAAGAAGCCAGACTGGTAATTACATTATTGGTGGTCCTTCACCCCATTTCAAATCCATTTCTATCGATTACTTGGAAACTTTCTTAGAGAGATAATCGAGCTCCCATTCCAGTCCAAGAAACCGATTATATATTGGAACTAAAGAAGCCAGTACACATGATATAGACAGCACTGAACGGCAACTAGTTGCTTGCCAAAGCTTGACCCAGTTGCAATCACTTTTTGAAAAAGTGACATTTTGTGTGTGTCATATTTTAAACTGAAAAGATTATTTTGGTTGTACTTTTGTTAGAAGCATCCGTAACTTGGGTCGCGCATTTTCGTTGACTGGGTCTGCATTTTGATATTGCAATATATTTTGTACACAGAGTATCGCGTAGCTAAATTGGCGTCGAACTATCGTGGGAAAGTCATATCATGTGGTTTCGGCTATCTCGAGAATGCATAGCCTGGTGTGCAGTATCAACAAACACAGTGTTTCGGAATAATATTGAATCTAACACTTTCATAAAGGTTATGAAAACTTAGCTTCAATGCAGACAACAATAATTGTTCTCACTTTCTTATTTATCCTGAGAAGTGGATGATTTGAGCGAAGAGGGAGACGTGGGAACCAGGCTCAGTTTGTGGTTTAGAGACGAATGGGTGTGTCATGTACCCGTTTTGTCATATTATTGAAAACATGTTCTGAAAACACACCACGTGTACATTAAAAAAAAAGTATCGGTAGAGTGGAGTGTACACGGTTTCAGAGAGTTGAATATTTAGGGCAAAAATTGGAAAGGAACGTTTTCGTTGGTGTCGGGCGGGAATCAAAAACTTAAACCAATTCTTATTACTTCCTTGTTTTAACAGTACAACATCTGTACTTGTCTACTCTGCAACTAGTGTACAACACACAAGTTATACCATAGAGTAATACCCACTTTTTAAACACGGTTAAATGATAAACATGCTTATCATTTTTACACCTGCTCAAGTCAAAAATAATGGCATTCAATACACACGCGAATCTAAACATATTTAAGATTATACCGTTTATACATTTGAAAACAAGTGGGTAGGCTTACAAAACTTAATGCTTGAAAATGTACTGAAATTCTAAACGCTGTTTTAAGAGTGAACGTTACAATGATTTTGTCAAAGTGTGGTTTTGTATAAGTATGCGACTTGTGGTGTATTTGTGGGCTATTCACCATTTATGTAAATGGTAGCATATTCTTCCTTCAATCTAAGCGTAGTCAATCAATCACAAATTTACTCCATAAAAAAAGACACCGACACGCCTATAGTGCAGGTGATCCTAACATGTGTCCACTGTTTTCGCGTTTTGTTTAGCCTCGTGCACCCGTTTGAGAAATATATTCTAGTATTGTTTCCTTGTGACTTGGTTTCACTTCAGATTAAATAAACCTTTTTATAATTGAATGTCGAGGCAGCTGTCAATATGGATAATAACCGTGCAGCTGCAGAAGGAGTAGCCGACGAAACACGCATTTTTTACGACTTCCTGCTTGCAGCTTTCTGAACTGTAATTTTCGATCTTCAGAAACGATTCCTTTTTAGGAACTGCGCCATTATTTATTCTTCCAGGAACAGGTGATATCTCAATCGCCGTAATTGCTAAACCAAGTTTCATGTGGCATAGTTAAATGACTCTCTTTTTAAATTTTCGATTCGTATTTTTTATTCCCTTTGCAGACACTATTAAGTTTAACATCAGCTGCGAGAGGAACAAAGCTTCACCCGTATGAAACACCAGAGAGCTCCCCCGAGTCGATGTCTGCATGTAGTAGTTGCTAACACTATTTATACAACTGTACATATCTGTTGTATATAGGGAAAAAGGTTAGTTGACATCTATCATAACTATATCATAATATATACATACCTCAAAGGTGTAACAATAATACACATATTAAGTCGTTGAATTCTAGCGAAGGAACAGAGAGCTGCAAACCTTCTCGACAAATTACCATGAAATGCAAAATTGAACCTGAATTTACCTGTTTTGCTTGCGAGTGATACGGTTTGTAAAAGATGTTTTTTTGTGCAGTTGAATATTACCTCAAGTTAAAGTAAAAATTAAAAACACATTTTGTATGTATCTAGTTGAAAAAGATTCAGTTCTAAAATGTAGCCAGATCATTATGTTAGTCCCTGTCTCTATAGTCTTATGACGTTTTCTTTGCAATGTGTGACTAGTTTAGTGTCAACATTTTTTGGCCTTAAAATAGGTCACTGTAACTGTATTCTTAAGGTACATCATGACACCATTGTTTTTAGGTTGAAGAAAACGCTGTTTAATTTTGTTTCTTCAGAAACTTGATGAATGATTTATATTACCCTCAAGTTGGGACACTTTGGGCGCATAGTTGGAATTCTCTGTCGACGATAAATTATGAATGCATTGATATATTTTCTGTTTTCATATCCAGTCGGCTGTGAAATTGAGCCACGCTCTATTGCAGATAAATAAATTGCCTGAACTCGCACATAAACATTGGTTTTTATATTCCCCGCCCACTTCTTGGGTCAATCTCGACAAGCCATGTCGTTAAAAATACGTTGCTTGCTGGAAAGTTTCCACACCCCCGTCTCAATTGCGATGAAAGAGTTAATATTTCTGTTTAAAAAAATCAAACAAATAGTTCAGGCAGAAATGAGAATAAATAATGAGTAATATTTGATCAGACGTACAATTTCTTTTTCAATATCAAGGTGAATTTTAAAGCACCTGTCCCAACCTGTATCTCTTAATTAATCTGTTTTCTTCTTGTCTTTTTTTCTTCCCCCACTGCAGCTGTAAATATCTGAATTGTCTTTATACATAAATCTTATACGTGATCCAGTATCGTCGCTCTGCATAAATGGAAGGATAGCTGACGCATTGCCTCCGCTCAGACCGTGGGTTGCTTGTTGATGACGCTCCAGTGATGTCATGGGCAAGATGGAGGTGTTGTGTACCCGCACTTCTGGCTGCTACCTCTGGGTACCCGTAGAGCTACTCCACCAGCGCAAGACGATTACTGCAATCATGCATTATTTATAATATCAAATCAGTCGGTTTCAAGAACTAGACATACATTATTATAAAAGTACATGTGTTTACGGTGTTTACGGCGTAGCTTGTTAACACTTAACTAAAATTGGCGCTACAAGTACTGTTTTTTTTTCTATTTTAATATTATATTATTATAGTGACCTGATCAACAAAATCTTGAAGACGTTTGATATATTTGAACAAAATTGCCATTGAAGATCAGTACATATAGTGTTAACTTTATTTTAAAAATATAAAATAAAATAAAAACGACCAATGTTGTTGGACCAACACTCTCATCTTGCATAAAGTATTATATAATGTAAACTTTTATTGTATGCTGTGTTCGTCAGGAACTTGGTATGTTAAATTTCAACTGAAAGAATATAGCTTACCAATGGTCCGTCCCCAACTGAATGATTGCGTGCCGTTATCGACTCGGGAAAATAAAATAAAAACAGATTTAGTCTTAAGTTGATCTCTCTCCCTTTTGTACTGATAAGTTGGGCGTAACTTTTGTTAGATTCTGTCCAACCCTTTTTGTAGGTAATGGACTTCGCTGAAGTTGGGAGAGAGTTGCCACGCTAACATCATGTTTACAGCCGGGCATATTATGATATTTTTGTTATGCTTACCAAAATGGTTTATCTTATTGAATTTACTCGAGAGTGTAACTGGCGTACTAAAATTACAAACAGTACAACCAATAGCATTACATGTGCTGTATATTCATTTAAACTTCATGTACACCGATGTGTGATATCACTGTATACTCAGTACTTTCCCGAGTTCTGTGAAAAAAAAAATCACATGCAATATTAGCATTATGTTAATTAAGCTGTTGTGGCACTACTTAAAAATTGAAGGTTGATATTGCGCGCATCCGCAACCATTCTGTTTGTGTAATGCAGGCCTTTTTTAAGCAGCTAGGTGAAATTGGGCCATAAGCATTATTAGAGATGCGGTTTTGATTTCTTCATCGTCTCGAAAAAGATTGTTGAAATATTTTAAAACCAGAGTTTTCCCCTTCCATTTGTGTGACTGAAACCAGGGTATGGTCTGTGTTTATGTCACCACTTTGGAGGTCACTCTGGTGATGACGAGGGCAATGCACGGACTCAATAGAGGGCCTTGGTGGTGACAAGCCAAGCAGATGATTGTCACTGTGATCCCTTTAGGACGTCCTTGTGGCCAAGACAATCAGATGGTTTCAATTTAACTGTTCAACATGACACGATGGCCTTGCGAGACCTAAAACCCATGTGATACTCTGGTCAGAGTTCGGCTACTGAATTTCTATAGTGTTGTACAATTGTAACAACTGGGTGTGGTTAGGAGACAATGGGTGTTGGGTAGTGTTGAATTCTTGCGCTGTGGGTGTGTTACAAAACTAAATGTAAACGGGAGGACCACATACAACAAAATCATCAATCAATCAATCATTCTGATACATGTAAATTTAAAGAAAAATTAATTTGCTCTTAAACAATTATAAGAAACTTGTTGTTAAACAATATTTGTATGTGTTCTTAAGGTGCCAACCGAAGAAGACGATCCTTGTCTGATACAACCCCCCCCCCCCGTCACGAGGGTTGACATCTTACTCTGTGCTTGAACTCAGTTCTACTCGACTAATAGCTACTACCAATTCAGTTTCTAGATGCTATATTTTTCATACCTCTTAAAATATTAAACCTATGAAAGAAACCTTTCTCTGTTGTCACTACCTTGATCACTATTTAATTGTTTTAATGACTGATATTTGTTATGGATGTAATATTTTTATGTTCGAGAAGTGTTGCATTTTCTTGTGGGGTATGTTGATGCTGTTCTTTTGAAGTGTTGAATCACGATGAGGGTCGGTTTTTATAAAGTGAAAGTACGTGGTCATATGGTGTCTCGTCGTTGACGTAATTTTATTGTTATGTTATGTCTACTTGTAAAATGGTTGTTACAAAGAAATTAAACAAAATAATACAAAACAAAATTCGAATAATTGCATTCGTGTCTTTTTGTGTTTGACATTTTTCCCCGTTTGTTTTTTATGACAATGGTACATGTACGTGTACATTCTGTTTTTAAAGGATGTTGGTACTTTTTTAAAATGTCCACGGATTTACATTAAACTTACAGGGTTTGAAGATAATGATGATGGAAAGCTTCCCTTCAAATATTACTTATTGAGGTGCTGTAGTTGTTGAGAAATGAGTAAACAAATTTCATGAAATTACGTTTGTAAATGATTAAAATAATTTTCATGACATTGTTTTACCCATTTCCCAAAAATTACAGCACCTCAGCACATAGTATTATCAGGGAAGCTTTCTACTATCATTGTCTTCAAACTGTGTAAGTTCAGTGTACATCTGTGGACATTGTGTTTTTTGTCCTACAAAAGTTACATAGACCTTTTAAGGGTTTGAGATTCATGTGATTTCTCATTACTTAACTCGGATGTTTCTCAAAATATATTTAAGCCCTCAAAATATTTTTGAAAAGAAGTAAAGCAATCGTTCAAAGGACAATGATGTACATGATTGTACACGCGTATCACATTGTGCCCAAACTTTTTGTTGTCTCGAGGAAGTCGTCCACTTCATAGTTTTAAGATCGGTATCCAGAATTGAGATATTATTGACTCAATGCCAGTCTTGAAACTTGTAGGCTTACAGTACTTCGTTATTGAAAGGGCAAGGGCACCAAGACATTTTTCTCCTTGGTAAAGGGCACCCTAAGAGGAAATTGTTAATTTCCACTGGAGCAATTCTAGATTTCCACTGGAGCAATTCTAGGGCACAAAGGCAACCCAGTGGGCATGGAGGCAATCGCATTTGTTGTCAGTGAAGTACCAGGCCTGATGCTGTGAAAAGATGCATGTGGCGGAATTGGGCTACAAAAACCTAATAATCGCTAATTGGGGTTTAGGGCGCGGCGCGAAAGAGGAAGTCTGTTTTTTAATCACTCTCTGTTTCGCTCCCCTCTCTTTGAGTCGATCCCACCACCCGGCATCTGTGCACCGTCCATGATCGGACCAGAGACACCAAAGAACACAGCAAAATAACAAAAATGTGAACATCTGGGCCGTTCCGCTAATATAAACTCAATTTCAGAGAGAGAAAATGCTTCCATCTGTTAGTGTGTACCCGGTACCCGTACTGTAGAAAGAGCGAACCGTCCCATTTACCATGCCGCAACCAGACGAGTCTGGTCGTAGAGGGCGCCGTTTAGCAATTTATTCGTGTGACTTGAATGAGTCCAGTAAAAAAATGATTTCCACTCTTCAAAGGGATAGGGAAAACAGGACCTATAGTTGGTCATCAACTCCGAAAGAAATTGGAGCAATGACTTACACACTTTTTTAGAAAATAAACTGTGCTGAAAATTGTTTCAAGTTTTATAAAATTATTAATGTTTCAATTTGCTGTCCACTCGGAAAGAAAACAAAAACCATGGAATTCCCTTCTTATTAAAGCAAGAGTCGTACGTTAAAACGCCAATTTTTAATATCAGATGAATTTGCCCACCATGATAATATCTTGACAGAAAGCAGTGCAAGTTGCCGCAAACAGTATTCTGAAAATGTGTATGGTAGTCTCTTTTGTGTACGTTTAACCATTTCCAGAGTGATGCATTATTCCTCCCCCACATCCCACTTGAACACAGTGCCCGACTTGTAATGTATCCGAACCCCGTATCGACTGAATCTACAATATGCTCCCTACAAACCACAAGAGAAAACGCTGGATGCATTTCATTCCTTAGCAACAATGATTATTCCTGCCTCATTATGATGATGAGAGCAGAAAAAGCATAGCCCTTCGCGCCTGCACAAACCAAGGCGCAATATGTCATCCCCACTAGCGCCAGGTTGTGTCGTGCATTTGCTCAAATTGGACAAGATTTCTCATGGGTTCTGCCGTTCAATTCACTCTAATGGAGGTTCGCGTATCGCCAGAATGTCCAACAGTAATCCTATTAGTAGAGAAAATGGCAAAGTTCCCCTGCTGTATACTTTCTAGCGTGCATCACCAGTGATAGGGTTATGTAGGAGACGCCATCGTTATGTTATTCTTTCCCCCGTTATGTGTTTCTACTGTCAAGCTGTACAGATGGCCAAGATTTTACACAGAAGTGATTGTGTTTGTGTTGATGATCTGCCGCAAGTCGTTTTCCCAGAGAGTCTGGGACCGTTTGATGTTTAAGTCTCGACAACTGTTGTCACTTTCTCCCATCTACAAAATGAACTAACTATTATTTGTATTAAGATCAAATTTAGACGTCTTCCAAAAATAAAAAGGGCCTACAATCATGAAGCACTCAATGTTTCGGAATAAAACATATTTTTTATTCGAATATCTTCAGGTACTCTATTTGTAAAATGATAAGATTCATTAAAATATTTAGAAAATTTCCTCCACCGATTGTTTTTAAAGACAATTTTATGCTAAAAGCTACCCAATAAAATCACCATTCATTAACATCGTGTTCGAATTAAATAAAAATCATTGATTTTATCATCAAATGAAACAATATATTGTTTTGATGTATAAAGAACTGTACTTCGAGAGAAAATTCCACCAGTTTTTTGCACAATACAAAACTGAAGATAGCCCTGCAGCTGGAGCAGATACAAACCAAAATTTAATGACTGATTCAATGAAAATTCCAAACCATATTTTTTTTTTATAGAATCTGCAAAGCCATGAAAAGAACAACAAACACAGAGACGTATACCCGCATAATATTTCACCCAGCAGTAGGAATGAATGGCCCCCAGCTAAAAACGTAAGCACATTGGTGGTCTATACACAATCAATATGAAAACGTGTCAGGATTTTTCTTTGACGTGAAAGATAACCGTTTTAAATTTAATGAGTTTTTTTCTTTTCGGATTTGTGGTAAGAGTCTATTTCCCTTTTGGGTAAAAGCAAATCGAATGTGAATGTTCCTGGTGTATTCATACATCTTTGCTATAGGACTGTCACTATAACTAAAGAGTGATGCCTGTCAGTTAAATAGAAACACAAACTAATCATAAATAAAGCCAAATAATTTAAAATATTATTGAACAAAATACAAATGTTTTGACTATCTAGTTGGAATACACTCTATCGCCAATTGTAGATGATTCGCGAAAATAGAAGAAAGAACGAGAACATGTGGATTTGTGCCGAACGAGTGCATTCATTAAAAAACAACTCATTTGACTTACTTCATTCATCCCTCAAAACTATTGATTTTATAACGTCACTTCTGTCATTTTAGTGTGTCTTGTAAAATGGACGTCTTAACAAATTCATTGAAGGGTGTATCTCTTTTTTTTTTGTGCAATTTAATTTCCTTTAGTTTAAATTGTAATATTGTCTCTATCCATTTATAACGATTTTCACAGAATGAGACCAATACAGCAAACTATAACTTCACATCCAATTTAAATAACGATCTCATGTAAAGACATGAAAAAAGAAAGAGTTAAACAATATACAAAGGTATAAATAAAGAGAGAAATTAACCCGATGAATTAAGAGAAATGCTTTTCTAACAACCAACTAATTATGCAGGGGTCAGATTAGTCAGCACACTGCTTGTACCCGCACAAAATTCCGTAAAAATAAAGATGCAGGTATAGTGTTCGCTAAAAAAGGAACTGGCAAAGATGAACGCATCGCTGATAGTGTGACTTGTATACATAATTTAAAAAAATCCACTTGGAAAGTGTTGCACATCGAAATAACGGCAGCATTTGGGCGACAGACGGTAGGACTTATCCACTCTGGGAAAACACGTTGTTGGTACTTCTCCGGACGGGACTAATTGCGAGTTTTACACGGGCGAGCGAAGTGAGGCGACAACCGGAGCAAGGAGGGGGACTCTTATCAGAAAACCTGTTCACTAGTTTTCGTTTTTTCCCCTTCTCTCTATTGGGTTGATTAAAGTGACGACTGTTTTGTGTTCTGACTGTGAAGGGCTCTTCAAGTTGCGAGTAAGGGTCAACACGCTCATTGCAAAATTTTTGAGTAACGGATTTTTCCCTGTAAAATTACATCACTAGTACAAGTTAAAAAGTTAAATAAAGACGATCAAGTGCGGCATATTTCTTTGAACCGTTTAGCTACAAATCGAAAGAAAAAGGACAAATTTTGTGATAACATCCCACAAAAACACCCAAAGTCATCGTGTACAAAGAAACTGATTGTCCGTCGCCCACACAGATCAGTGTTGCCAGCAATAACAGAATCACAGGCAGCAGTTTGGACTCTCGAGAAATACCGTCATAAAACAGTCGTCGCATCTTCTCCCATCTGGACATCATACGAGCTTCACTACACATAGCGACGGTAAAACCTGACTGCAGTCAGCTCACTCACACAGTCTCCCATCTTCATCTTCGTTCTCCTCTCTCTTGAGAGTACCTGTCTTCTAGACATGAGATGCATGGTTTATTTTCTTTGCATATCAAGACAATCTCCCCCGTGCTCCATATGGGCCCATCCCCTTATAATGAGAAATACGCATCCATATGGCCTCCTGCTCGATTCAAACCCAACCATTAATCTCGTAAAACCCAAGCAGTGCAGGAGACTTAGACCTCATCTTCCCGACGCGATGCTTCTTCATCTCTTTGCTTCTTCTATATTCCCATCGTCTCCCTAAGCCTAACATTATTCTCGTGCTGTTGTAATATATGGATAAGTTACCTGCTTTACGCCCAGCCCATACTGCATGTCTATTTTTGTGTGTGGTGGTTTTCAAATAATTTATAAACAAATAATACGTAAAGCCGGAGGTCCCGTGTTGTGAAATGCACGTTAAATAACCTAGTGCACCTATAAAGAGAAGGGGTTCGCCGTTTCTGGTTTGATCGGCGGCACATTGTGCCACAGCAGCACCTTGTAAACCTTAACATAGTGTTTTGGAACAAGGAACTTGTCTCATACTTTATAAATGTGGCTCAACAATCTTGAGGACAACACTGGATATTGAAGCGCATTGGGAATCACTAAGTGACGGTCTTGATGTGTCCTTAAGCAAAGCACTTTGCCATTATTGCTTCGTTCTACGGATGGGACTTAAAACTGTAGGTCCCGTGAGTTGTGTCACTAATGCACGTATTAGAACAAAGTGCGCTTATCGCAACGTCTAATGGACAGTGTCCCTGTGTTTCATGCCGTGGCTGCTGCCGAGCTGTTCGCCGCAGGAACCTCTTGCTACATAAATGGGTCACATCATTCTGAAGTTTTTTTTTTCTTGTTCCATCGCGAATATCTTTGAACCCTCTACGCCCCTGTTTCCCACAGGTTAGAGGATTTTTTAAGCTGTTTTTTTTTTCCTCGAACGAGTGTATTATTAACATGTCCAGGCTTATTTGTTGGCTTTATATTATGTAAGTTTTATAATAAATTATTTGGTTTCATGTACATGTTTTCTTCTGCTCCATTCTAACCAAATCACTAACTCTAAGTTGATTGGCACCCCTCTAGGACTTGTGGAATAGTCTAGTTTAGGATATGATGGCATTATGAGATGACCAGTCCGCACGAGGTGGTTAAGAGAAGACAGTGGACATTTAAAAACATATCAGCATGGGCTGAGAGTGACCGTCACTGCAGGGCTTCAGTAATAACTGACTTTTTTTTTGTTTACACAAAACAGCCGTGGAGTATCTGTTTTGTTTATATATATTTTTTAAATTTAATTTTTTTTTTTTTTTAATATTATTATTATTATTATTATTTTTTTTTTTTTTACGAAACAGTCGTGGGGTATCTTGCTCGAAACAGATGGAAGCGCACTGCATTAGGCCGTCCCATCAATCACGTGCAAGGGCAGGCACCTCGGAATAAATATCTCACACCTCAGTCAATCAAATATACATGGACTTGACAGGATGCTCCCCAACATCTACATTAATGATACTGCTGAAATAATTGGCCTGGATTCCATAGGCTAAGTCTTTTGGGACTCCTTGTAAATCATCACAGACGGCTGTTCTCTAAATTAAAATAAAAACCTGTATTCCTTCAAAAAAGGGCCGCGACAAACTGAACAGCAGTTGAGTAATATTTGTGACGTAGAAAAAAAAAGAGAAGGACTATATGTTCTGATTCTAAAATTTGAGGGTACAACTTTTCCGAAGTCTACAAGCACAATACATGCACTGTTGGGTCAGTTGTTATGATGATGTATCTTTGGGAATTTTATTAAGGGAATAAAAGAGTAGCGACGTGGTTTCAAACAGTCGTTGCATTTCAGTGTCAATAGTTTCCTCTCTGCCTGATTTATCCTAAAACAATAACGTAGATTGTTATCAGTTTGCAGAGAAGATTAAGTTTTAGTCCTCTCGCATTTTTAATTACATTTCAGTCACAGATGAGCTGTTAAATACATTCGAAAGAGTCATGTTAAACGAGGGAAATGTCATCCTAACGCACACAATCAGGGTTTACTGTTGAAAACTTCGGTAGAGGTTTTTGATATAATAACCAAAAAAACATTTATGATTGTTATCTTCCGATAAGTAACGAAAACAAAAACGGTGGTTACTTCGACAAAGAAGCATAATGCATGGCTTTTAATCAAATCATAATTTCAATTTTCCAAATTCGTTGAAATCTCAGCCTCTGAAACTTCGAGTACCGTAGTTCCGCAAAGATCAAGGATGGTTTGAAACATAATTATGTAAGCTTTTCCGAAATCCGTTTTAGCCCATCCCTTTAAAAACAAATCTAGTGGATAACGTATCTCATCTGTCATCAGTTCATGCTATGAACCGTCAATAGGAGATGAAACACACGGGTCAACCCGAGTCCATTGACACGTGGATATGGGCCGAAATTCCCATTTACACATTTAATCAAGCACCCCCCCCCCAAAAAAAAAGGTTCAATTTTTGTTTAAAACATGGGTGAATTTGCGAGCATTTACCACAAACTAGCTGAGAAAAAGAAGACAAAAGATGTGCGTTGAGCAATACTATTAAATGTTATTAATAATTCTCAACCCTATCATAAGATAAACAAACTGCTATTTCGTGTTTCAGATTGTTATTTTTTAATCCACAAATTACAGGGATTATGAAGACAACAAAAATCATAAAAGCTTCAATCATAATGTAGCGTAAAGAAAACAGCCGTAGAATGCCGGACCTCCACGACGGCTCTTTAATGAATTAGAATGGCCACGTAGAAAGCGCGCCAAAGACACCGAAGAATCGTCACAAATCCCAACAAAATACGCGATGGCTGTGTCAGAAACAGCGACTTTGGCTATAGCTAGCTGTGGCTAGATCAGCGCGTCTGTAAGTGTTGAAGAATAAGCAGACGTGCGCGATCAAGCCGTAGCCTGTAACCAATTAATTGCTCACTATAAAACCATTATACACTTTCGGAACAGAAAAAAAAATAATAATAATTCACAGTCTTACAAATAATTTACAGGGTTTACAGAACGTAATGGTAAAAGACTTCGCTTGAAATATTATTCCATTAAATGCTTTACTTTTTGAGAAAACGTTAAAACGTCTCGACATAAAGAATTACGGATTTATAGTAAACACAAGTCATGACATGGCAAAACGTGCGGAAACAAAGGTGGGTTTTCCCGTTATTTTCTCCCGACTCCGATGACCGATTGAGCCTAAATTTTCACAGGATTGTTATTTTTTATATAAGTTGTGATACACGAAGTGTGGGCCTTTGGACAATACTGTTTACCGAAAGTGTCCGATGGCTTTAAAACACACTAAGTTCAGAGGAAATGCAGCGTTCAAAAATACGTTCTAAATAAACCTTTATCCAATTAGGCCTATAGCTAATTTAATATTGTAACTATTTTCGAAGTCATCAAAGCTATAACAGAAGGATACATTGATATACATTTTAATAAGTCTTGGGGAGACTGACTGGAATAGCGACTGTGATGTAACGAGAAGTGACATTGGCTACACACGAAACTAATAATAAATCACAATATTTCAGCTGAGTGTCACACGCGATTTCTTTTTTGACGAGACCAAACGGAACTTATTAGACCAATCCCCACAAAAAAATGTGTTTTCTGTAAAACCAGAAATTGATTCGGCATTGGAGAAAAGCGGTTGAGCAATATCAGTGTTTTTTTTGCCCCCCACTAAAGATTGGAGAACCTGCGTTTGAAAGGGAGATGCCAATGGCTTACCAAGAAAACAAAACTGAACATAACTCCAAATCATACCAATTGGCGTGCAACATCACACAGTAATCGACGAAACACAAGGTTTAAAATCACGATGTTTGCCAATGCCGCTGGAAAACATTCCAAGGTTTTAATATTTGAGTGAGAAATAACCTCTTCCTCAAAAACTACGTACGTTATTTCAAATCAGAGGGAGCCTGCCACCAGATCTCCATACTGCTCGTTACTTAGTAAGTTTTTATGCTAACAATTATGTCGAGTAATTACCAATAGTGTTTGCCTTTAATGCTGTTATCGGTTGATAAAATGTTCCCGCTATCTTGATAGATTTCAGTTTATTAATTTCACCCACTGGTATTTCAACAGCTTAGACAGTCTGTTATTTTGGGCGCATATACTGCAAGCCCACTTAATTTTGCTCTCAATGAAACAGTGCAATGCGGTACTCTGAAGATTGCCAAGCAGCATGCGGCCCAGGTAAATTAAGTTGCCCCTGAATATGCAATCTGTAAAATTGCGCTCGAGAGTTAATGACATTCGGTAATTACATTCATTTTTTCGCTCCAATCTTCTTTGCTTGCTTTGGTTGTTCTTAAGACCACTAGAGAGGAGCCTGTCGGAAGGCTGATAATTTGGAGACGGTGGGAAAGAAGGAGAAGAAAAAAAATCACAATAATAATCATAATGGAGGGAAATAATGACGTCATGGCATGAGTGCCAGCTACGGAAGAGGGGCTGCCAACATATAAGTAAAGTAACGTATAGTTTTCGAGAAAGAAGTAATTTTCCACTAAAATAATATTTGAATTTAATTTCGAGACCTCCCAGAATTTGATTTTGAGGTCCCGAAATCAAGCATCTGAAAGCACACTCTTCATATGACAAGGGTGTTTTTTTTCTTCCATTATTATCTCGCAACTTCAACGATCAATAATTAAGTTCAAATAGCCCCAATAAATGGTATATCAAATTGCCCCAATGTGAGGCCGTACCCGAAAAGGCATCTACGTCAACGGCTGTGTGCTAAGTGTGTTGGTAAGGACTCCATGTACCTCTAACAGCCGTAGCCCTAGCTGATAGCTGCCATTTCGGACAAGTTTTGGAAATGAATTGAACCGTAAGCAAGAGGGCGCTATAACATTATGATGACGTCAACAGGCTTATTCCCCCAAAAAGCTTATATTATTTTTTTACATTGCCAGTTTCGTACAAAAAAATCACAAAAAATTCGTGGTATTTTTTTATTATTATTATTATTATTTTTTTTTGGGGGGGACACTTAAATACATTTACACACTCGTTTTTTTTCATTTGATTATCCGGTTTGGACAGGACTGAAGTCACGATGTTACATTGCCATGATATAACTTGCGCGACTTATTAATTTCGTCGGGGATTATTTAAACCGAGTATTTTATTCTGCCTAAAGCAGCTATTTGAATTTGGTCCATGAAGACCCTTTAAAGCCATTGGACACTTTCAGAACAGACTTTTTAAAATAAAGTTCACCGATTTACAAATAACTTACATGGTTTACAGAAGGTAATGGTGAACAAACTTTTCTTGAAATATTATTCCATGAAATGCTTTTTTGAGAAAACATTAAAACAACTAGCGATTCTCGACGATATCGAGAATTACGGATTTATTTTAAACACATGTCATGACACGGCGAAACAAGGGCGGGTTTTCCCGATATTTTCTCCGGACTCCGATGACCGATTGAGCTTAAATTTTCACAGGTTTGTTATTTTATATATATAAGTTGTGATACACGAAGTGTGGGCCTTTGGACAACACTGTTTACCGAAAGTGTCCAATGGCTCTAATAGAATAGCAGCAAAATGTTCTTTACAAAAATACGTTGACTGATTGAAGACGCTCATTTTATTATGTAACATAATTTAGGTATATTGTAGTTAAATGGCAAAACAATATCTAGCTCTTTGCAATATTGCTCAGTTGACCCAAGCTTATTCCAATACCCAGTCTCATTTGATATCCACGCCATCCGAGGCCTATTATGCGGGTTTAATTAGGGGAACGAGTCATGCACGTTTTAATGGGCAATACCTTTTGTCTCCCGCTTTGTTTATTTAAGTTGTCCCGTTACGTTGCAATAATCTCTTTCCACGATCAAACAAATAACACACCCCATCAGTTGATGAGGCTCGCTCTCTTTTCATTAGCACCATGTTGAAAACTCAAGTATTCCGTTACAGTGATTTTGTTGTTGGTTTATAATCGTTTCTTCTGTTGTAAATATTGGCTCAGTGTGGTATCTGCAATGGCTTAGTAAGGCCTATTTTTTAAGGGGGGGGGGGGCACTACCAAATGATAAATTTACCACAAAATTATCCTAAACATGCCATGGAATTAATATAAACATTGGCAAATTAGCATATATGTTGATGATCAACAAGAACAAAAGAAAAATGGGCTGTGAAAGATTACAGCGTGTTTAATTTTAATATGAACTAAAGAGAGTTTGTAAAATTAGCAGCAAACATTTTCCTTGCTTTTTTTTCTTTCTTTTTCAAACAATTGAAACTGAGTTTAGGAACTGTGGAACGGGGACGAATTGGATTCGGAATTATGAAGGTACGACCTGGGCCCAGGCCTAGCTAAGCACAACACAATATGGTTACCAGCCAAACTACCATGTCACATGTAACATTTGCGACTGGTATCCTGCTCATTTCTGCTTAGTAGACAATTTGTTAAGAAATATTTTCTGCTTAAGCAGCTCTGTAAATTGGGCCCTGTCTGAATGAATCTGGATGGCATTAACAATCAATTGAGAGCTATGGCAGACCAATAATGCCGGTCATGTCATCGCATCGAGACGCCCGGCTTGTATGGATGTCCGTTTATAAAGATATTGCTTTCTAAATTAGTATGACACATCTCTCATACAAACGAACAATATTAGAGTGTGCTGTTTTGTTCTGCCGGCCGGCATTGTGCTCATTTCAGCGGACGAGAAAGCATTGTGCTTTGTCATCCAATGAAGTTGTGACTTAATGAAAAACTCATCGTCGAATAGCTTTGCATTGTGAGTCTTTTCGTTGGCAGGAAATTTGATATGTGCCTGAAAGTAAAGGAAAACGGGGGAAGGGCGGGAGTGAGGTATTATGAAGAGGAAAATATAGGTTGCTGGGTTGAGATGAAAAGAAGATGGGACGAGAACTCTGAAAAGAAGAGGATGGACGTCTCAACAAAGAAACTGCTGCGTTAGCTGGTAAGCAAGAGAACTGAAGCACGAGTAAAAAGAAACAAGAGATGTGAACAAGAATTGTGAAAGGGGCACGATGCTTATGAACCCTGGAAGAGGGGGGATGGTAACGCCAATTAAAAACAAACATGTTCAGCGGCCCCCCCCCCCGCGTCCTCTTTTAGAGGCCGCTTCCTTTTACTTTCTTACTTTTTTCGGTTCGCCATTTGTACAGTTAAAAATGCTTCCACAAAATAGCAGACCGTTTTCTGTCATGAATTATTACACAAACCCAAAATAATTTCGCGGTATATTTCTGTGAATAGTTACAATCTACTTAGGCCTACATAGTATCTTTCCAATCCTATTCATTTCAAACCATGCGCTTGTTGTAGCCCAAAGCGCCCAACCCGAAGAAAGCAATATGCTCCCAAAACTGTTTACATACCCTCGTGTTCAATGCTGAGATTATGAATAATTCTCCCACATACCCTTTCACGTTGTACATATATAGCATCGATACGAACAGTGATTGATACACCACTAGACTTCTCTCCATCACCGCTCTCTGTGTTTACACTCAGCGATCGATGTCGCATCTCTCATTAAATTTTACTGCAAAATTAATGGAATGCTTGGTTTGGATAGAACAAATATTGACGCGCCAAGATTTATCTTTTGACGGTTGATAAAGTAGTGCTAGTTGAGAACGTGGTTCCGGTTAATCAAGCCAAAATGGCAGCAGACCAACAGCATTTTGCTCTCGGCTAATGCCTGTAGTGTTAGAGCGGTATTAAAAGCAAAGTATACCTTTGGTTTTTGGAACAGTTCGATTGTTTTAATCATATATAAATGTAGCTGTATATACAGTAAAATTAACCCGAGAAAATTTCATTTCAAAATGTGATCGCGTGTTTGAGATATCAGCGAAACTCCAGCGCGAATAAGTGTCAACGCAGGAAGAATAATTATTATGCACAAATTGTTATGCGCAAAATGTGCGTGTGTGGCATATACTATTTTCTTCTTATTTAAGTCCCGCAGTTTGCATAATACTGTACTTAAAGCAGTACACCTGCGTTTATCATTCTAAAATTTTTATTTTTATTTTACCAATGAACCCTTTGATCTCTTTTAAAATAAAATATGAAAAACTTTGGATACGCTGTCGATAAGAAACCATTTCTTGTATAACTTTACATAAAAACAAATTACCGAACAAATAAAAAGATGAACAAAAGAGCAAATGGAAACATCATTAAAGCTGCACTTCCCATTGGTAACCACGCAAAACATAAAACATGAAAGTAAAGCATTAATGTTATAAATAAATGCAATCACAAAAAAGAAAGAAAAAAGACTCCGTTTGGGGAAATGGCAAAGCAAAAAAAAAAAAAATTCATCACCATAGGGATAAATAGGAGGCCAACGAGCCGCATAATACCATCGATCCATCTAGCCAGCAATTACTTCAACCGTCCCCAGGCTTGGTGACTTCCCCTCCTCAGATCGATCAAGCAACCGACCGAGAAAGAGAGGGGAAAGAGGGGAGAGAGAAGAGGATAGAAAATAAAAACCAAGTTGATTCTAGTGACTCACGCGATGCACTCACAGTCCCGCGGAGTCAGCTCTCAATTTTGTTTATTAGCGTGAACATTATTACCGCACGACGACGACTGTTTACCAATCAAATTGCTTGAAAACGCTGATATTTGTTACGCACTCCCGGCGATGGAAGCCGGGGAGGGATGCATTTGACGCTGTGTATGGTAGCTTATGGAATCTATAACGGCTAAATTATAGAACAGTAAATTGTTTGAGCTCACTTTAAAAAGGTTACCATTTTCTTGCTAATGAACAAAAGTGGGGAAATCACGTCGAACGCTTCACATTGAGTTACGTTACAAAACGTGGATGAATCAGAATTAGCTTCGAATTTCAATTCAATTTTTACTTTTAAAAACCCATTAAAATTGCCTTCCAGTGTGCATCAACGATATAAATCACAAAATTATTAAAGTATATATATATATATATTTTATTTTTTTTTAAATAGAAACTACCATTTTCTAAGACAATTTTCTAACAAAATCTAAGAATGTGGGGAAAAAAGCAATCCCCAAACGGCTGTTTACTGCCAGCACTAAAGGAAAGACATTTCGAAAATCGGAGTACCGTGAAATAACGCGTGCGGTTTGTCAGGACGGGGTATTTGCGCCGACATGCCTGGTGTACAACCGCAGCCGGTCCCTCCGATTCTTGAGTGCCAATTTAAAATAAGGGACAGCAACTCCGGGCTAAGATCAGCTTTAAGACTTCAATCGGGGACTTGTTTGTATAAGATGACAATGAATCTTGTCTCTCCTCTACTTTCTTCAGTCTGCGCACTGAAGTGTTGCTATGCCAACAGAAACCTTACCGACGATGAAGGGTGTTCAGGAGATGTTTTTTTTGTACGGCCATGGGTTAGCTTATCAGAGCTGAATGGGTGTCAGCATGGAGGAAGAAATGGTGTTTTTATGCTTTGGATCATGTACATTTACATGGCACTACACTTGTGTTTCACTGTGAATAATACTGACTTGTATATTTTATAATGTTTTATTTCGTTGCTGTATGAGTTTGCTATTTCAGTTTTACCAATCCCCGAAGCGGTTCAAGACTGTGAAATTTAAAGATGTGTATTTTAGACGTTTTTAAAAGTAAAAAACAACCCTTGGTTTGAACCTGATTTTTTATTTTTTTTTACATTTTACCCCGAATGGTTCAACCCATTACGTCTTAGTGACGACAGAGTCCAAGAAAAGACTATTACACTACACACTTCTTCAAATCACCCCCTTTACTGCCCTAGAAAGGCAAATACATCAAGACACAATAATATTTAAGTGCAGTGCAGATTCACACACATAACATTACCGTAATAAAAAGTAAAATATGTTTAGAGTCCCCCCGCCCGCTTCCTTTTTTTTAGAGGCCACTCCTTTAAATAAAACAACCATTTAAACGAAAAGAAAAATGATTTTGAACGATCTCAGCAAAACATTTTTATTTTTTGAAAAGAAGAAAAGAACCCATCCGCCCCCCCCCCCAAAAAAAAAAACAGCCCGTGTAATGCCACCATTTTTTGAACCCCCCCCCCCAATAAAACAAAATAAAAAAACAAAAACAAAACCCTCCCTGTTCTTCCTTTTTTCAATAAGGGAGGACGCTAAACATGTATTCATTTTCTTTGGCCTATCCTACAAGGGAGGACGCTAAACATGTATTCATTTTCTTTGGCCTATCCTACAAGGGAGGACGCTAAACATGTATTCATTTTCTTTGGCCTATCCTACAAGGGAGGACGCTAAACATGTATTCATTTTCTTTGGCCTATCCTACAAGGGAGGACGCTAAACATGTATTCATTTTCTTTGGCCTATCCTACAAGGGAGGACGCTAAACATGTATTCATTTTCTTTGGCCTATCCTAATGCTTCAGAGAGACCTAGCGTATTATTGCCATGGGGTCGACCATACTGCGCAACGTCATTCAGAAGATCTGCACGTGTTTTGCCTGCAGCGTCAAGCGCGTAGTTATCTCGTTGGTGAATCTTACAGATTTCCGGTAGTTATTCTCTACCATGGTTGGATGTTAAATCGATACGAGACGACACAAATTTGAAGGGGGAAAAAAATCACACTCGATGTGGACGCAATGATATTTTCGAAAAATTCTTGCGGTCACTGTTTTTTTTTGTCCATACCCAGAATTAGTGTGTGATTGCACCAAGTCTAAGTTACAGTGAAGGTTTAAATTACATGTAGCTAGGCCAACCCATCAGTTCAACTTCAATTGAAAAAAGCGGTTCGGTTGCACCTTTAATTCAAATAAGGGGGAGGGGGAATTTCTTTTGAAAATGCACCCATTGTGAAAAAAGAAATGGTTTGGTAGGAGAGTTTTTTCTCTACGCGCCAGAGTGCCTTTCTGACAGACAAAATATACACTATTATTATTATTTAAGTATAACTTTGGGGGGGGGGTGCACTTATACACCCCCAAAACTTTACTCTGACCTATTCCTACCGCCATGCACTGACAGTGCTGACTGACTGCGTTGAAATGGGTGTGAAAATTCCATCGCTTTGACACCGGTTGTTCGCACACGCGTCGTAACCCCGTGTCTATTGTGACTTTGCTGAATTGACCAAAGTCTACATCAATATCAGCTGTCTCTATACACAGTAACCCTTTGAGCTGTAATTCCGTTCCACCAATTCACTATCGGTTAGTACTCTTTTGTTTAAAGAGCTGGGGACCCCGTTTGGGAAATGATCGGATATGTGGACCTTAATAATCGAGAGACCTTCAGATGCGTTTGGTCACGACGGTGGTCTCACTATCTTGAAGGTCTTCATTTTGTCGGGGAATCTTTTGAGAGGTAAAGGGCGCATTGAGATCCACGCCACGCTCTTTCTAACCGATCGCAGCAGCCCTTTACTCAGGGGCGCTGGGAACAATACAAGCAGGAACAACAATTTATGATGGAAGCGCCGAGGATGGCCCGGGTAAACTAAGGACTTCTCCACTCATCTAAATCATTCGACCCCGTTCGATAACACAGTCAATTTGCAACAAACAATAGTAATACCTTATTAACCATGACCAATTATGTGATTTTGATACAATGCAGCCGCTTTTTTGTTCATCACGTGCTCTTCTCGCGGAATTATTATTGTTGAGTAACCTTGACAGCCCCTGTCCAACTTATATTCACGTTTTATATTGTCTAAAGATGAAAAAAAAATGGGGAAAAAACAGCAAGCGAAGAATCAACTTTAGTCAAACCGACACAAAGAATGTATTCCAACCGAATTGAAACAACACAGAGCTTGTCTTCTACAATGAAAAAGTCAAGTGAGCGAACTAACGAAAACAATGTATTGTCTGCATTTTAGACCAAATGGACACAGGGAGAATTCGAAAACCATACTACTTCAGACACGCACCCTCACAGGTGCAAAGGAAGAAACATTGTGCGCCTGTGGTGCATTTCCGATTTTATAACCGAACCCCCCCTTTTCGGTATTGCTTTAGGAAGCCACGAAACGCACATCCGTCCACGTTTCTCAGAGTATTATTGAAAAATGTATTTCATTTAAAGACACTGGACATCTTTGGTAATTGTGAAAGACCAGTCTTCTCTCTTGGTGCATCTCAACATAATACGCTTAAAATACCAAACCTGTGAAAATTTGAGTTGAATTGGTCAGCGGAGTTGCGAGGAAAAAATGGAAGAAAAAACACACTCGCACAAGTTGTGTCCTTTCAGATGCTTGATTTCGAGACCTCAACTTCTAATTCTGATGTCACGAAATCATATTAAAATATTTAAGTGAGAAATTACTTCTTTCTCAAAAAAACTACGTTAATTCAGAGGGAGCCGTTTCTCACAATGTGTTATACTATCAACAACCCTCCGTTGATCTTTAACAAGTCAATTGTTATGCTAACAAATATTTTGCGCTTAGCGATATTGCTCACTTCTTTCTCAAAAACTATGTTACTTAAGAGGGAGCCGTTTCTCATAATGTATTATACTATCGACAGCTCTCCATTGCTCGTTCCAAGTAAGTTTTAATTATGGTAACAATTATTTTGTGATTACCGATATTGCTCACTTCTTTCTCAAAAACTACGTTAATTCAGAGGGAGCCGTTTCTCACAATGTCTTATACTATCAACAGCTCTCAATTGCTCGTTAACAAGTAAGTTTTAATGGTAACCAACAGTGTCCAGTACCTTTAAGCAGTGCGTTGGAATTGTGCCCGATGAAATTTAGCCTCTACGTATTAAAGGCAGTGGACACTATTGGTAATTGTCAAAGACTAGCCTTCACAGTTGGTGTATCTCAACATATGCATAAAATAACAAACCTGTGCAAATTTGAGCTCAATCGGTCATCGAAGTTGCGAGATAATAATAAAAAAGAAAAATAACCCTTCTCACACGAAGTTGTGTGCGTTTAGATGGTTGATTTCGAGACCTCAAGTTCTAAACTTGAGGGTCTCGAAATCAAATTCGTGGAAAATTACTTCTTTCTCGAAAACTATGGCACTTCAGAGGGAGCCGTTTCTCACAATGTTTTATACTATCAACCTCTCCCCATTACTTGTAATCAAGAAAGGTTTTATGCTAATAATTATTTTCAGAAATTACCAATAGTGTCCACTGCCTTTAAGTAGGCGGTTTCAGAGGCCCACGTGCATCCCGGGCCGGAACCGGCCTAATGCAGTCAGCATCCCCCCTCTTAATATTCCCAATCTCATTTCTCTCCGCATTGCACCGAAGAAAACAAAATCTTTCAGAGACTAATTACCGTAACTGGCTCTGCGCATATACGACCCTGTTTACCCCGCTGGCCTCATCATCTATACCGTGGTCAGCTCCGTGAGACGGTCACAAAACCAGAGACTATGTAGGTTGCAATAGGAAGGACAATTTAAAGGCAGTGGACACTATTGGTAATTGTCAAAGACCATCCTTCACAGTTGGTGTTTCTCAACATATGCATAAAATAACAAACCCGTGGAAATTTGAGCTCAATCGGTCATCAAAGTTGCGAGATAAGAATGAAAGAAAAAACACCCTTGTCACACGCAGTTATGTGCGTTTAGATGGTTGGTTTCGAGACCTCAAGCTCTAAACATGAGGTCTTGAAATCAAATTCGTGGAAAATTACTTCTTTCTCGAAAACTATGGCACTTCAGAGGGAGCCGTTTCTCACAATGTGTTATACTATCAACCTCTCCACATTACTCATTACCCAGTAAGGTTTTATGCTAATAATTATTTTGAGTAATTACCAATGGTGTCCACTGCCTTTAATATTTCTCAACGGCATGAAATGCAATTACGAGCCTCATCTCATATTGCGAACAGTTTCCCGTTTTTGATCAACGCCCGGCGATTTTTCTTCTCTCTCCCTTCTATTATTGAGCGGTTGATCCCACAAAAAAAAATCCCATGAAGATTCTACGAGTCCTTTATGCTAGCTGAATTTTCTGGAGAATGCAGGTGTGCTGTGCCTCGGGGCAAATATGACAAGATAATGAATAGAAGTCATCAGTCCATCTATCTAAGCACTATGCAGCGCAGGTCGGCACTTCCTGAGCTGGGAGGCAGCGTAATGCACGGCCGCGGCACTGCTTTTATTAGCTTTTCTTAATGGAACAATCTCGACGAGGAAGAAGCTTAAATCTAGTCAACGCTCCGGCAGGCGATTCGTTTGAATCTAAGTAATGCGCGAGTTCTTAACTCGAGGAAAGGTTGAGTTTGGTTTAATGTTATTAAGTTTAACCCTGACACCGAATGTGTGTAAGCACTTTACACTCGGTACTTTCTGAGTCTTGTGGGTGTGTGGGGGGGGGGGGGGGGTCACAGGCATACTATTACTCGGTTAAGTCAAATCTATTTCGAACAATGCAAAATAGTTTTTTAATTTCTTTTTAATTGTATTTTTTTTTATGAACATAACATTATGTAAAAAGCACTGCAGCGGTCGATACAGTTAAATATTTATTAAAAACACTTCCCTTCACAGAAATGTGGTTTCAGAAAGAGTGATCCAACTACATTTCTATCTGAGAAATGTTTCACGCATGAAGCGTTTTCTAATTTGAGTGTATTCCATATAGATTATTCTTCCCGCTTGGAGATAACATCACCAGATTTTCGGCATATCTAAAAAACGCCACCACCTTTTGAAAAAAATGTTCAAGGTTTAGTTCATAAATAATCTACATTAAGGTTTAAAACAATCGAACGGCCCAAAAAGTAAATGTGTATTTTGCCTTTAACCTACCCACTCAGCAGTACGATTAATTTAAGGAGCGATCCCTTTTGTTGGCCTATCTCGTCGCGGGATGAAATCATTCAGTTGCTAGGCACCCCAGGATCCGATTTCTGCTTCGGCCCCTATGATAACATCAACCATGAAAATAAAATCTCGCGTTCGTTTTCATTAGTTGCTTGGCAGTTTGTGGGGAAAATGAATTACATTGACAGTTTAGTCTGAGGCGAGGTTTATTAGTAGAATGCAAACTTTTACTAGAGACAAGATGGAAACACTTTCGTTTTGCTGCTAATGCCGTGAAACACTATCTTACACAACATGCGTTCAATGTGATGTTTAGTTTGTTTGGATCCAATATAACTTTATTGAATTCAAAGCAGTGGACACTATTGGTAATTACGCAAAATAATTATTCTCATAAAACCTTTCTTGGTTACGAATAATGGGGGAGAGGTTGATAGTATAAAACATAGTGAGAAACGGCTCCCTCTGAAGTGGCGTAGTTTTCGAGAAAGAAGTAATGTTCCGCGAATTTGATTTCGAGACCTCAAGTTTAGAATTTGAGGTATCGAAATCAAGCATCTGAAGGCACACAACTTCGTGTGACAAAGGTGTTTTTTCTTTCATTATTATCTCGCAACTTCGACGACCGATTGAGCTCAAAATTTGGACGAAATAATAGTCTGGTGCCATGTTTGCGCAATTAATGTTAGCATCCATTACCGTTATGGAAACAGGGAACATGGGCAAGATGGTGACAGTGTGATAAATGTCTATACACGGGACCTACGGCTTAATGACCCATCTGAATGACAAAGCAATTATGATAAAGCATCTTTCTCAAGGACAAAGGTGCAACAATCGGGACTCTAACCTATACACTCTGCAGATCAGAATTACAACACCGGGACCTGGGGTCGATTTCACAAAGAGTTAGGACTAGTCCTAACTTAGGACTAGTCCTAGGAGATAAACAAATTGCATGGCTAGTCCTAAGTTAGGACGAATAACTGGTCCTAACTCGAGATAAGACTAGTCCTAACTCTTTGTGAAATCCACCCCCTGACCCCACACTCTGCTGATCAGAATCCACTGTCTTTATGTCAACGCATTTCCATAGTTGTACATGATCTGTCTTATGCCTTGTTTACTGTTGTAGGTGTAGCCTTGTGTCGAGGCCTGCTTGGCTCGGACAGCTTCTTCGTAGCTGCGACTTTAATCGGATCTAGGCTTTTCTTGAGAAGTCGCTTGCACAGGGCTCTGGGATTAACTCCTTTAAATTGAGTGTAGATAATAAAGTGGGTCCCCGCACACATTTTCTTTCTTCATAATAGTGAGGGATGGTTACGTAGCCACATGTTCATGTTTCATACCTTCGTTTTAAATTCCCGCTACTGCGTTTTAAGAATGAGAACGTTCCCACGGCCGAGCCACCTGGATAGGTTCACCGAGAAAATGTGTACGTACTATTCTCGCGAAGAAACAAATTGAGCAATTAGCGAAGATTAGTGCGGGCACACGCAGATCACTACACACACAGCTGTGCATGCGGAGAGCGCACCGCGCGGTGAATATTTATATGACGTCTCACAATTCAACCGGTGACTATTTCATGAAGCGCGTTTTAAAATAACAAGTTTAGTTTGTTTTTGTACGATTTAAGGAGAAACTTATTTTAAGTATTCAAAATAATTATTTGGATAGCGCCCTCAAATTATTTCGAGTTGACTTTTTTTGTATCCAATTTGCCTGTTTATAAATTTGTTTTTGACTAAAACAATATTGATGTAAAGAAATAACATTGGGCCCATTTTTTGTGAGTCAAATTATTCGTGTGATGTTTTCCCCGCATACAACATTTTCATTGAATAGTTCTCCTCTGGAAACGCTCATCCAGTAGAGGGCACTATGATCTTTTATCAGTCACAATGATAGGGAAACGGCTCTCTTGCAACTCTCGCGAGAGGGCTTCTCCGTGCACGAAACTAAAGACGGACATAATTTTTGCTCCAAGCTATTATCCTATTTTTGTAAACCCGTAGTTAGGTTTGAACAATAAGGTCTTGAGATCATACAACTTGCATTTATTTGATTGTCTAAATGTTACAACAAATTATCCGAAAATGAGGGTTCTGTGCTTCGACCACACAACCGAGGCTTGCGCTAAATAATACGGTACACGATTTTGTTTCAACACGGTGAGAAGTGTTCAGTTTGTGGTAACCACCTTGTTGACTTTATGATCAAGTAAAATGATTTTTTGTTTGTCAAGATTATCATAGATTTCAATGTTGTAATTTTATGTGCTATAAAAGGATCACAAAACATGCAACCCAATGCAGTTATCTCAGGACGTGAGCACATTTAATGTAACTTCCAAAGACTGGTTCTTGAAAGCATGAAGATCATTAACATCAGTCCAAAAACCGATAACCGCTCTCGTGTAGTTCATTGTGCAGTCATGATGAAATTAGTTTTGTTGCTGGCTGTTTTTTGTTTTAATTAGATGAACAAAGTCTCGTGCAGGTTACTGATGTTTTCATAGTCAACAGGTATGTATTATGCTTGACCACGCAACACAGGAAGCTTATCGTGCCTTAGGCAACTGTTGTTGTGTGTCTGTTTGTTTTGGGGGACTCGGTGGAACTGTGTGATGGGTGGCATTGTAATTCTTCTAAATAATAGTTTTTTTGACAAATTTGTTGACAAACCACAACTTTGTTGACAGAATCTTCTATATCTATGGAAAGTAAAGACTTTATCACAAATACTTGATACGCGCACGTTGGGCGTGGCATGAGGTTCATGCTGGTGGTCTAGATTGATACCTGACCACCATTCTGTCAACGGGAGACAGTTATCGCTTGCGCAATGGGTGTTTGCGAAAAGGTATACGGGTCCTTGATGCGACCAAAGAAGACCAGAGAGAGAGGGTCCATCGATACCAATTATGACGTGGTTGAGACGATCCTATAGACCCAAAGAGACCCGGCCGTTTCGTCAGATGAAAAAAAAAAGTCACACGGGAAAATAAAGGAGAAACCTTGTACAATGTCATGTGAACTAAACAAAAAGGAAAAGATGTTTCCTGTCGTGTCAATGAAACCGAAAGTGAGATTGGCGGGACCTTGGTGATTAGATTGACCAATCAACGCGAAATACATGGCTTTTTGATACAATAATATAAGTTAGGTGATTTCATTGTTCCCTCGCCATTCAAGCAGAAGTACAGCCTGCTAAACACTATATATTGCTGACAAGAAATAGTTTATACACTAGTGTAGTAAGAGCATTTATAAGCGAGAGTAGTTGTTAAAATGGGTGTGACACGTTTCTCCATCATGTTGTGCGTTATTCTGTGTGTCTTTGTACTGACTGTGAGTTCTCACCAGTCTAGCGCAAGCCGGAGAGCGAACAGGCCCCGTAGGGACAACGGGCCTGGACCGTGTTCCTGCCCGGTTCAAGTCACCGGCTGCAATGCCACGATTTACCGCCAACTCTCCTCCGAGCTCGAAGAGACGAGACGACAACTGCAAGCAGCGACTGATAAGACATCGATTTCAACTGAGCTAGAAGAAACAAGACTTCAAGTTGAACAACTTGAGGTGTCGGTAGCGAGTTCTCGAGACTTGGTTTCCGCCGAGTTTCTGGACATTCGGCAACAGTTGGGTGAGCTGAAAACATCCGTGTCTGCTGTGCTGGATGCTCTGAAAGGTAAACAATAAAGTTGCTCATTATATTTTATAATTTATAATAATATGAACAAAAATTGAGCTCAATTGGTCGTCGAAGTTGCGAGAGAATTATGAAAGAAAAAAGACCATTGTCGCACGAGTTGTGTGCTTTCAGATGCTTGAATTCGAGCCCTCAGCTGAGGTTTCGTATTCAATTCAAATATTTTAGTGAAAAATTACTTCTTTCTCGAAAACTACGTTACTTCAGAGGGAGCCGTTTTTCACAATGTGTTTTACTATCAACAGCTCTCCATTGCTCACTACAAGTAAGTTTTTATGTTAACAATTATAAGTAATTACCAATAGTGTCCAGTGCCTTTAACTTCTGACGGGCACCACCTGTAAAAAGGATAGTAATAGTGAGGGAGACATATGCCTAGCTATTTGCTCAGTCGGAACTTCAACTATATAGGAGTCCAAAGGAACAAATCCCGTTCTTTGGTCATTTTTTTCTATTCTATTTTTTTTCCAACTTTCTTTTCTTTTCAATGGCTATTAGAAGTATGTTAATTTTACCAGGAATATTAAACGAGGTTGTTAAGATTGACCGCATAGGCCTATAGATTTTCTGATATTCAAATAAAAATATGACACGATTGCTAGTATAGATACATGGACCACTTCAAAGGAACTGGACACTATCGGTAATGACTTAAAATAATTGTTAGCATAAAACCTTGTTGGTAACGAGCAATGAAGAGCTGTTGATAGTATAAAACATCGTGAGAGAAACGGCTCCCAAAAGTAACGCAGTTTTTGAGAAAGAAGTAATTTCTCACCCAATGACTAAAAGACTTCAGGCCTGAAGCCTTTTTTAGGCATCTGAAAGCATACAAAATGTGCACAAATGATTTTTTTATTCTTTCATTATTCTCTTGCAACTACGATGACCAATTGAGTCAAATTTTTCACAGATTTGTTAGGTTTGGATATATCAAATGAGAATAATTGTCTTAAAAATACCAAAGGTGCCTTTAAGAATAGTACAAATTTACCTGTACATACAGGTATACGTACTTTCAACAACCACGACTCCGGAAGTGCAAGTATTTTCCAATGCCAGGATGATCCTTGAGGTCCATCCGGTATTTGTTGTAATTACGAAACACGCCCAACAATGCCCGGAACTCGAATCAAATCGTTTTAAGACAGAAGGGACGAGGGTTAGTCAAGGGCCCAAACAATTCATAGAGCTGATTAAGTACAAAAAGCACAACAAAAGTTAAGCCTATCAGAACAAGGTTACCCACCAAAATACCATGTCAAATGTACAACTTGTGACATATACAACTTGATTCATGTTCGAGGCAGCCTTTTTCGTACAACGAAGGGTGCATTTTAACAATCTTAGACAATTTTGAAAAAATACTCTTCTCCCCTTTTTCAAAAAAGCAGGACGCTATTGTCTTACACACCTTTTGATTTAAGAGTTATAATTCCATTTTTCGTGTTCTACTTTGACAGATATCCCGCCCGTCGAAGAGTTTTTCCCAAGTAATGCAACTGGGAGAACTGAAAAAGCATCAGCTTTAAATAACAGTAAGTGAAATGCTTGTTGTTTTATCTTTATCTTAATAGGTCATTAGATTAGTAGCGTTTTTGTACATTTTGAATTTATCATGTTAAATGAATGCTTGACTTTTTGGACGCTAGCCGGCGCCAGACTTGCCGAAACAGCCATTGTTCTCGGTAAATGTGCGCATGCTCAAAACTACGTCACTGGAAGTTTACCTGGTGAGTATGCTGCCACCTAGCGTTCCAAAATCTCCATTAGGTATGCTTATCTTTGGTCGAGGAGGTATGCCCTTCCCGAACAATTTAACTATACATTTTATCCGATAAGATCAGCAATTTGTTTTGTTTTCAAACAAGCAATATGAGACTTTTGGGACGCTTGGTGGCAGCAGACTTACCAGGTAAAATCCATTGTTCTTGGTAATGTGCGCGTGCTCAGAACAACGTAAACAATGCTACCACCTAGCGTTCCGAAGTCTCCCATTCTTTTCTTTCGAATTTAATTTGCAGAAATCTTTCCCATGGACATCTCTAGTATAAGTGATGCGACTGAGAGAAGTGAATTAGTCACAACGCCACGAACCGGTAAGATAACGTTTTCTATCTGTAACATTCCCTCCTCAATTTGGTTTCTCATGAAAATGTGTGAAACGGATGAAAATCTCCTTCATCTTTACCATGCTTGAGCTTTGAGCAAAACATAGTTTACATGTCATTTATTACGTAATAATCCAAATAGTATTGGGTGCGTTCGTTTAGCTTCCCTGGGTCGACCCCGCATTGCTCACTCGGGTGAGCCCCTGACAAGAGCTATTCGAACGATCACACCCGCCCTCTCGTGGTGACAGCATGCACCTCAGGTCACCCCCAAGTGACCCACTCCACAAGCAGGGCACTGGGGGCTGACCCGGGTGAGCCCCGTCAAAGCTATTCGAACGTACCGGGGCAGACCGGGGTCGACCCAGGGAATCTAAACGAACGCACCCTGTATTGTTTTTATTAACAGAAAAACTGTTCCACGGTCAAAGCAAGTTTATGCGAATCACAGAAGGCGGTTGGGACATAATTTCAACACTTCTAATTCTTTTTGCACCCTTTTCCCTCTCAATAGACACCCGAGATAAGGATTGCTCGGAAGTTCTTGCGAGTGGTGTATCTACCAGTGGTGTGTACACGGTTCAACCTCTAGACTCCGGTGAGGCTTTCCAGATATACTGTGATATGGAAACAGACGGTGGTGGATGGACGGTAAGATAACACGCTAGTAAATGAATAAGAGTACTCATCACTAAGAATCATGTGAGAATAAAGTAAGAATTTGGTCAAAACGAAGACCAGGGTATTAACCTCCACACGTTTCTTTGATAGGTTTTCCAGCGGCGCCAGGACGGCAGTGTAGATTTCTATTTGGACTTTGCTAACTACAGCCGGGGCTTTGGAAATCTAGAGGGAGAGTTTTGGCTCGGTAATGACAACTTACACCGTCTGACTGCTCAGGGCGAGTACGAACTCCGCGTAGATCTCACGGACTTCGTGGGCAGCAGAAAGTACGCCCTCTACGACTCGTTTAGTATCGCTGGAGTTGAAAACAACTACACGTTGAAAGTTCGGGGTTATTCTGGAACTGCTGGTAAGTAGCAAGGGTTAAGCATGATTAAGGGAAAACAAATTCCCGTAATGAATTAAATCTGGTAAATATTCCGACAAATATTGTTCAGAGAAACAAAATACAAACCTAAGTGCAGAAGAGTATTTACTTTTGTTAAATTTCACTTAGCAGAAAAATTGCTAGAACAAATTGTAAATTTCGGTTCCTTATTCACACGGTATTACCGCAAACCTCTCTGAGTTATACTTCCACCATGCAAAGTCTCGAACCCAACTCCCTTTTTTTACCAGTACATGTACACCGATGTGTGTTGAGCACTTTTTCTGTAGTTTCCTGAGTCGTGGAAATAATCCTCAGGGATATCACTCGGTTTGGATTCGAACCCACAATCTTTTCCGTCGGAATCTAATTACGAATACTTGTTTGTTGACAATGCATCATGCTACTAGGGCCCAATTTCACAGAGCTGCTAAGCACAAAAACGTGCTTAGCATGAAATTTCTTCCGTGATAACAACAGGATTACCAACCAAACTTCCGTATGTTGCATATTGCTTGTTATACTGGTATTCAGATGTTGTTTGCTTATCCTGAAAATCACGTTTAAATTTGGTTGGTAAATCCTGATTTTGTCAAGAAAGAAAGGTCATGCTAAGCAATTTGTTGTGCTTAGCAGCTCTATGAAATTGGGCCCTGCTCCGGCTTGTTCAGAACTTCCGAGATAATTGTTCTCTCTCTCTCTCTCGCTTTCGATCCTTAAGGTGACTCGATGAGACTTCACAATAACCGTCCTTTCTCGACCAAAGACAGAGACCTTGACGGATATTCCGGTAACTGTGCCAAGATATTCCACGGTGCCTGGTGGTACAACGCCTGCCACTCGTCCAACCTCAACGGGGAGTACCTCGGCGGTCTTACGGCTGAGTTTTCACGGGGCGTCAACTGGAAGAGCTGGAAAGGTTTTCTATACTCGCTCAAAACAGCCGAGATGAAAATCAGAATGAAACAGTAATCACGATCATCAGAGGATGGATCAACAAGTCATAGATCCCGTGTACGAAAAAACAAAAATATATATATATATATAATATTTTTAATATTGCTCGTAATCAATATGTTTTTATAAATATATTTTTTGTAATGAACACAATTTTTAAATTTTGTTGTGTTTGTAGGTTTCCCCAGGGTAAATAAGAAATAAATAAACATCAGTGTTCAAACAAGTTTCTTCAGGCTCCTTTGTTTTTGATACCAGAAATGCATAATAACAACAATTATAAGAAGTAATAATAAAGACAAGAATATTCTGAGATTTGTGATGCTAATGTACAATTTTAATTTAAAAAAAAATAAAAAAAATATAGGCCTACATGTATGCATTCGCTACAAATTATTGGTTATACAAATATTTGTACACAAACGAGTCAACGTTTCAATAAACACCTTACAAACTGTCCGTATTATTACCGAACTAGTGTGAGAAGGATCGGGTACCCCATGAGTGTCGTGTACGTGGAATTTGAAGAAGTTTGGTACCAGATCTGAGATGGAAGTTGTTTGTCTACTAATAACAATAGTCTCAAACCGAACCTTGGCATTTCGATCAATGTTTTCTCTTTTGTCAATGGTATAATGTGTCGATAGCCTATAATTTCCTTTCAGTATATTCTACCCACACTGGGAGACCAATAATGTTTATTGATCCGTATTTTTGTGTTGAGGTGCATCTTCGCAGATGGCCCACAACCTGTTCAATGAGGTGGGGGTTTGTGTTCGCTCCACGGTTCGCAAAGCGCTTCGGCTTTAGTGGAGCTGGCTCCCCTCTGGGATACCCACAGGTCTTTCGCATAACACATAACTGTTAATTCCTTTGATTTGAGAGCAACATTAGTAGCATACGAATCGTATTATATTTTGTGAATTCCTACGGGCTGGTGTTGAAACGAAGATGTGTGGGGACAGCACCTTCTCGTCAAGATGAGTCCCATGATTCGAACTTAATGATCGGTAAGTGCTGCTTAAAGACACTGGACGCTATTAGTAACTGTCAAAGACCAGTCTTTTTACTTATGCATAAAATAACAAACCTGTGGAAATTTGAGCTCAATTGGTCGTCGAAGTTGCGAGATAATTATGAAAGAAAAAAACACCCCTGTCACACGAAATTGTGTGCTTTCAGATGATTGATTTCGAGACCTCAAATTCTAATTCTGAGGTCGTGAAATCAAAATCGTGGAAAATACTTCTTTTTCGAAAACTACGTCACTTCAGAGGGAGCCGTTTCTCACAATGTTTTATACTACCAACCTCTCCCCATTACTGGTTACCAAATAAGGTTTTATGCTAATAATTATTTTGAGTAGTTACATATAGTTACATATAGTTACATATTTGTGGTGGAATGCCCTCCCCAGCCAGATCCTCGAGCTCCCATCCATCGGGGTCTTTAAGGGGGCGGTTGGAGCAATCATTTAGCTACCTCCCAACTTTTTACTCGCACCTTGTACAATAAAATGCACCTGCAACACTTGGCACCGCACATAAGCAGCTATCCTTGGCGTTTATATCCTGACTGAAGGACTATGCCAAGTATCGAAGTAGAAGTAGAAGTAGAAGTAGTGTGGAAGCGGAACAAATATTTATTGCAAACTTTCATTTTGTGAAAACTATGGTTTCATTTGCTTTGTTTACAGCTGATCACGAGCCAAGAGTAGAAGAGAACTACGTACAATATTCAGTACTCATGAATATTCAAATTCTTGAGGCTGATGTCAGATCACCTTCCTTATAACCCTAGCGGGGTTAGAGTAACAAACCCAACTTTGGAGAAAACACGACTTGAAATATTCCTTCCTTCCTTAGACTCCACACCAGACGGAGGTGACAAGTTAGTGAATGAGACCGAGGAGACACGAGAGGGCGTTCGGTCATGCCCCTTGGAGGAGGTTTGGAGTTCCATGAGTAAATCTTCACCTCTTGAGGGCGTATCCAACATGGCGCATCCGCTGTACAAATCCTCCAGGGATTCAGGTAGCAACGTCCCACCTAAATTGAAAACTCGATTCACTACTACCACACCTGTAGGGAACGAAACCAGCTCGCTGTCCGCAGCGGCTTCACAGACAAACTCAGCGGGGATACTGGGGGATTTAAACGGCCTTCCATCCAGGCCTGGATTCAGTAAGGATGCCAAGTTCCTGTCAAGTTATTCTCACAATTATGGACATAGCGAAGGAGGTAAAACATGGTGGTCATCCAAGTGAACATTACAAGAAGAATTCTAGGTAAACTTTCATTGAACACAAGTTTATTTCTTTAGACGAATACACAACTTTACAAAGCTAATGTATATAGTGCAAATGGTGTGACCTATAACCATACAACCATTAAACGGTTATTTTTTTTTAAAAATAATTATATAATCATGTAGTTCTTAAACTAGTCTATTAGAGCATTAAGCTGGTAAACGACCTCGCACTGCCCACTCAAACTTAAAGTTATGTTTGCCAAGCTCAATTAGCTCATTCACTTAGAAGTAAGGGATTTTAACTAAGTTCATACGAAGATAGACAAATTAGCTGGATTATTATTTAGTCGATTGACGATAGAACGGCGGTAAATAAACAACTTTCTAGTATCAAACTTGTTTCGCTGAAACAATCAATAATATTGGTTCTACACAATACTTTTCATCAAACAGACATCTTTCTGGGCTCTCACATTTCAGCAGAGTCCGAACTAATACTAGTACACAACTGATGTATAAACCGTCACATCATCTTGAGACGTCATCCCAAGATCGAAAACCAAACCGTGATCCTTGGAGGTCATTAGTTCACCTCTTTGCCGCATGTCTCCAGAGTTTTTCTGGGTAGGTTGGGTGGCCCGGTACATTGACTCGTAAATCATAGCTCGGTGGTCGGTCCGGTGGCAGAGCAAGAGTCTGGTACAGGCCGTTATCGGTTTGATCCGGTTGGATCGGGTATGAACCGGTTTTAGGGTCAGCTATGGGTTCGTAGTCTAGCACCAAATCTTGATAGCTTGGCGGGGGGTCGCTCCTGATAGATGTTATCCTGCAATGACAAAAAGCAAAATCAAGTTTTATCATCCTGCTCCGGAAACCAGATCAACTTGATCCTGATTCTAATAATTTTACTGGGCCAACTAGATCCTGACTCTGAGTCAACCTGCTCTTACTGGGTCAACACAAGTCAACCTGCTCCTAATACTGGGTCAACAAGAGTCAACCTGCTCCTATTACTGGGTCAACATGAGTCAACCTGCTCCCGAAACCAGGTCAACTTGATCCCGATGTTGTGTCTATCTGTTCCTATTACTTGAACGACTTGATCCTTATTTTGTCTCAACATAACCCTGAACCTGACCCAGAAAGCGGGTCATGCTCACCCTGGATTGTATTATGACCCCTATACAGTCCGAACCAATTTCTGACCTGCGAATTTTTACAGTGGTGGATTTTAAATACATTAGGCAAAATAATATCTTACAAATCTAAGTTCAACATAACTTAATTGAAGGTGCAACTTTCCTTAGCTTGGAACTGAAGTTATATGTAAAGCCTTGCCGACATAGAGAAGCGGTTAGGTTATTTCCACTTATGAGTTCTGAACTCATTAGATGATGTCACATGCATCACATGCAATGGGAAGATCCGGTGTGACTGAATTAAAAACTAACCACATAACCACCTGACCCCTGACCCCTGACCCCTGTACATTGTACTTCCAAATACAAATTTTAAGAACCAATCCTAGACTTTACATACATAGATTATTCTAATGAAATTAATGTTGGAAATGTGGATGTAGTCCAAAGAGTTAGTTTTTTGTTGTTAGAATAAAAGTAACACATTTAGGGTTTGGAGTACTGGTTGTTTACTCCACAAATTAAGGGTAACATTTCGTTGCTCCAACTGATAAAAGCCCTTTTGTATTGTAGGTTGAGTTTGTTGATGTTGTTGTTTACTGTTTTGTATTTACCTTCGACGTTCATCTTTTCTTGCTGACATCTTCTTTCTAGCGAAAAGAAAGATGATGGCTGAAAACAACAAAACTAGTACTCCAAACATGACTGCTACTACTGTGATGTACTGATGATCTTTAGAATCTGTAAAAAAATAAAAGAGGAATAAAATTGAAAGTCGATTCTGGAAACCCATTAAGGGCCTATAGAGCTGCACTGGACACTATTGGTAATTACTCAAAATAATTAAGAGATTAATAAGATTTTGTTGTATGCATGTTCGCCCCAAACAAGGCTAAAGGCAATGTGCATGAACTGAAAAGAACCCAAAACAAGTCCAGGTCAATTGATCCGCATTCAGGTTTGGGCCTCACCAATTTCTGGCTCAGAATGACCAAGAGATGGGTCCAAATGAAAAGAAGAAAACAAATTAAACAAAATATACACAGAAATGGATCAAAATGACACAGAGATTGACCAAAATGACACAGAAATGGGTCAAAATTACACAAAAATTTGTCAAAACTACACAGATCGGAGTAAAGATGCATCTGTTCACCACTTTCCGGGTTAGCCTGACCCCCGTGCTCTACAGAGATACAACAAGATGAAGAGACAAACAAACGGACTTGACATGAACCAAAATGTTACACAAAATACCATCACATACACACAAGACGGATCCCAACATGACAAACCAAAACTTGACACCCCCAAATCCCCGTGCTTATGTTGGAGGTATCTGAAGTGAAGACCCATTTATTTCCCCCCTCTTTGCATGTCATGGCGTGTCATGACCTAGCTATTAAGAGGACCGGATTCAAGCTCTGGTGTTTGATCAGCAGAGTGTTGGTTTTAGTCATTTTGCTTATAGTAAAAGTTGGGGAGGTACAGTGCTTTCTACCCCTGTTTCAGCCTCAGGAGTAGGTGGTAACGGCCCCTAAAAACAATGGATTGTAGCCCACACCTTAATGCGACTTGCATAAATAATATATATATAAAATAAAAGGGAAAAAAAGAAAAGAAAAAAAGGAAGGAGTTATTTCGAAGGGCACTTAGAATGGCACAGAGTATAAGATAAACACCGTGAAACAAGAATGCTTCATTGTTTCCGATAATAACTTATTACTGTTTTGTGTACCGTATCCAGCAATCGATTCCCCCTGCGCCATCCTGGGTTGGGTGTCTATTATTTCTGTTGATAAAATATGAGACATGAAACAGTGGTTAAAAAATCATTTTAAAAACTTTGCTATTCAGTGTTTTGGCTTTCATTATATTATTATTCTCTTGCAATTGTTCACATTATTATTATTCGTTATTCTATGCATATGTTGGTAGGAAACTCCAAGGGTGTCTTTGACAATTACCAACTGGTGTCCAGTGCCATTAAGCAATGGATTGATATAGTGTTGGAAACACATTTCACCGTTCCCTTATAGAATGCCATGAATGTATATCCCTTTAAATTGGCGGGAAATGATAAACCCCAGATTTGTTTGCAGACACTTAGTTACTCACCTTGGCAACTTGGGAACGAGGCGTTCCAGGTCACGTGGCTTCCGGTCCCGTCTGGGAGCATGACGCATCGGAGAGCGGATGCGTTCGTCATACGGTAGCCTGCATTACACTCAAAGCGCATGACGTCATTGAATGAATATTCATAATCCAGGGCACGCCCATTTTTTAGTTCACCCGGCTGACATTTACCGAGAGTCACTACGAACATAAAATATATCACAACAAACTTAATGTTATTAAAGCTTTCGTTGTCGAACAGTGCGCACAACAACCAAACATGAGTCTCCTGAATTCCGAAAATCGACTCCGCGGTAGTAGAATAAAAGCGAGACAAGTTCTCAAAACAACATACCCAGAAAGTAGATACACAAATGGTGTTACCGCAAACCAAATAAAATATAATGATACCTCCCCACGCAATGCCTCAAATCCCAAACAGTTGTAGAAGAAAAAGTTGAAATTGTACATTGAGGGGAGGAGCCTTGCATCAAAGCAATATTCCTGTACCAATCAAAACCGGGTACAATGAAGGGTAGAGGGGTTAACTTAAGATAAAGGTATTACAAAATAATGAATTTAGCTCCTCTCAAGCTCTCCTTCTCCACCGGCCCCGCCCTAGTTGCTCACCGTCACTCACCGTCAAACACCGTTAATCTATCGGGACCAGACGATCGGACCATTGACGCCCCACCACCGCACACCTCATCGATGTTACCGGCGCAAGGCATCTGGCACTGCCCGTCTGACTTCTTGGTCCTCGGCGCGAGGACTCCGCTCTCCTTGCTACAGTAGCACTCTTGACCGTTCTTCAAGCCGGCCAGGAGGGAATCGATGCCCTCGCAATGGCTCCTGCAAGACGATACAGTCATGATGTCCGTGGCTACGTAGCTATCCCGAAGGACGGAGTTGAAATTCCCAGAGAAGTCGGCGTAGCATCCCACGTAGCCTGGTCCTGTATATTAAGGGTATGAAATTGGCGCCAAAAACACTACACTAGCATAGATCCATCAACTAAAAAACCATTACAAATATCGCGACAAAAAGGAGTACAATAAATTGATTGGGGCTACCCAGTTACAAGTAAGTCTAGACATAGAGCAAGGGTCTAGATAACCCCAAAAGTATACGTATTATTATGTTATGTTAAAAGGTCAAAACTTCCTCCACATTTGCTTGCATAGATTGTCTTCCTTGTCTATTATCCGGCAGCTATGACTGTGTAAACTGAAGACAACAATGATATAATTACAAAAAAGGGCCCCTTGACCTTTTAGCCGCCATTCAGATTATGTCACAACAACATATTTATGCACAATGACAACGACAACGACAACAACAACCATGACAAGGACTACGACAACACTGACAGCAGAAACAGACAAACGTTTCTCGAGAATGAGAGCACCCTAAAGACGGAATGATTTCTCAAAATGAAGAGTAGTTGATGCTAATTTGCATCTCATCGTGAATATGCATGAGGTAAACTGACCTTGACAGATGACCCCTACTGCATCAGTGCACCTTGGTTTCCCCGTGTAACTGCAGTCATCCAAGCGCTTTTCATCTGCAACATGAATAATGCAAATGTATTCATTAATTTAGAATGGGAAACTTCAAATGAGTCGAAATTGTAGGATTATGGTTGGAAGTTTTGGTTTCCTTCTTGGGTGAAATCTCCAACAAGTAAGATTTTTGTAAACATTGTTAAATTATAAACTAAAACAAAGGTAAACTACAAATAATATGTAATAATAATACACAAATCTTGTTAGAAGGATACACCACTAACTGTTTGTTTGTGTTGTTGCTGCTGACACCGCCACTGTTGTTGTTGTTGTTTTTTATTGCTGCTGGTGCTGCTGTTGTTGATGTTGTTGTTGTTGTTGCTGTTGTTGTTGTTGTTGTTGTTGTTGTTGTTGTTGTTGTTGATGTTGTTGTTGTTGACGTGTTGTTTGTGGACGGTGAATTTTTTAAAGACAGTGGACATTATTGGTAATTGTCAAAGACTAGTCTTCACAGTTGGTGTATCTCAACATATGCATAAAATAACAAACCTGAAGTTGCGAGATAATAATGAAAGAAAAAACACCCTTGTCACACGGATTTGTGTGCTTTCAGATGCTTGATTTTGAGACCTCAAATTCTAAATCTGAGGTCTCGAAATCAAATTCGTGGAAAATTACTTCTTTCTCGAAAACTATGTCACTTCAGAGGGAGCCGTTTCTCACAATGTTTTATACCATCAACCTCTCCACATTACTCGTCACCAATTAAGGTTTAATTATGATAATTATTTTGAGTAATTACCAATAGTGTCCACTGCCTTTAAGGTCTGGTATCGCTTTTGAGAAAAAAGGTAGTATGAAGAGTCTGGTGTAAAGGGTAGCGCACAATCTTCAAATCTCCAGCCCAGATCTCAACAGGGACTTCAACTTACCCAGGGTGTCATAGTCACAAGTATTGGACTGAGCACAGGGGTGAAGAACAAGGCTTTAACCGAATATCTATCAGACATTAGTGCCTTGCTTATATAGGAAGTGAGTAAGAAATGGCCTTGTTTGAGAGTTATGTATCTACACTGTTTCCTGTTGCGCACTCTCTATGGGGAAACAATGCATCTGGGTATCATAGTAAAAACAGGTCGTGTCAAAGACTCGCTGTTATGATAATGTTGTTTCGAGTCTCGCGCGAATTTGAATCAAGGCGCCCGTTAAAGTGTGTGATTTTTTCACCTTCAAAATGTCAAATCGATGTACGAACTATACGCACTACACTTACACCGCTGTTCCATGTTTGCTAACACATTTTGGTGTGGGGGAAAATAAGCCTGATGCATCACAATCATGAATTGTTGTTTAAAATTAAAATTATTTCATTGCGAAACAGCCGTTGTATTCTGTTCATCAAGATCATCCAACAATTCGACGCAACAAAAAAATGACGGCGAAATAAAATAGACAATAATCATCAGCACGGTACCTAGAAGTCTCACACTTGTTTGTACAGTAGAAGATACATTATGTATTGACTCTTGAACTTCTAATCCTCTACTCAATTTGTTATGGGGAGTCCCTGGGCCCATATTTTCAATCCAAACAAAAACTTTCCTCCACCGGTGGAATTTTCAAAACGTCCGAGCATCAATCTTTAACAAAATGTCCCTACACCTCTCGGCAACCTATAATGACCATTTATTTCACGGCCTATTTTCACCCTAGTTTAAAGTCGACAACCCCCCATGTCACAATTGGGCAAATTTTGTGTACTTTTGTACTTCTTGTCTTGCTCTCTCAAATCTGTCTAGCATAGAATATTTTGAGGGCCTACTAAATAGTTATTAATTAATGAGTCCGATTCTCAGTATTCTTCTCTTTAGTGGGCTGCACCCCATGGTCCACCTGACTTCAAAATGGCCACTCCCTCTGACGTGTTACGTAATCGAGGGACAGTCATCGTGTGATGAGCAAACTAACACTATCCACAGATTTCCTTCATTTACTCACACTCGAAACATGAACACCCTACATGAACTCTAATCTGTCAGTGGAAATTAAATGTAATTTCTCCTCCCTTTTTTACTTGAACCTTTAAAAAAAAACACCTACTCACCACCTCTGCACTTCCAATCTCTAGCCAGGGGCATTCCGACTACTCCCCCGTATGGGGACCGGGCTCTCGCTAGCGCAGCCCCCGGGAATCCCAGCTGCCGGCACACCACGATGGCATCGTCGATGCTCCAGCTGCCGTCACAAGTCGTGAACCAGCCCCGGAAACCGAGGTACATCTCTACCCGGCCAGCATTGGGGAACGGTCCATTGACTAGACGGAGATCTGTGGGAGGGTGGAAGGATGTCTTCATGTCAAACTGAGATTGTCATCATTATTGTGAAAAGTTGTGTTTCTTGACATTTTAAAATATATTGGGTAACATTCTTACCCTTTTTAGGGTAATTTAACAACCATGTTCATTGAACAGCTAGTTGGGTGAACCTTACCCGACCCAGGGTTTACCCGGGGTGTGTAAAATTCATACCCAGATTGGGTATATTTGTCTTACCCAACACAATATTGTGTAATTCTTTTAACCTGTGTCATGTATAGTTACGTTGTCTCTTGAAATAAGCTTGATGGCTCGCCATTTGTTATGGACTCTTGAAGTATTTGACAGGAGACAGGCCTACTTAAAGTTTTGAAAACGTAAAATATAGCCTCCACGTCTCAAGCCATCCTTTCAAATAAAGTTGTCAAAATGATTTTAATTAACCTTTTCTTTAGAAAGACGGTTAAATGACTAAGTCTCAAACCAATATTTTGATATTTCCAGACCTATCTATTTTAGAGGATATTCAGTATCTGCTCGGCGGTAGTCACAAATATGAAGCAATACAACTCTCTGAATAACAAAATCTCATGGCAAGTCGACACACACATGGTGTTACCTCAAACCAATTATCCCTCTCACCATACAACGCCTCAAATCTCAGATACCACTTTGACAATCAGTGTGGAAATTGTGTATTCTATAAGCGAATACCAAAGAACGAATAATAATATTGGTCTCTGTCTTGATAGTTGTGGTTTTCATCGACAACTCTTTGGTCCAAAAGGGAAGATGTGTCACTGCCATATATTAAGTCTAAGGCAACGAGCCAAGAATGCTACGAGCCTTATCTGTCAAAACGCTATTAGGCAATAACCGCCCACATTTAATACTATAGGCTGTCTCTGCAGCAGTCTCCAAAAACGTGTTGCGAAAGAGAGGGTCTGAAAAAATATCCTCGCGGTCTCTCCTAAAAATATATTTGTTGACACAATAATAGCAAATAATAATATTCTTTGTACAATAGAATAATTATAACAAGCAGAGGCCGTCCAGAGAAAGGTAAAAGTAAAGAAAAAGAAAAAATATCAATAAAGATGTGCCCTCCCAGACATGGCTCAATTAAAAGGGTATAATATTCATACTATACATAACACAAACAATTAAAATTGCAGTGAAAATAATTAAAACAAAAGATTGCAATTAAAAGCAATACATAAACAACATATACAACAACCACCTTATTAAAACTATGTGTCCCAATCGCAAAAAGGTAAGCAGAAACACTAACTAGTGCGATGAATTGGGAAAGACTGTTCCACTTTTTATCATTCTGATTTATGAATAAAGAAACTATTCTTACATAATACATACCTCCTATTTGTTGCGTCCTCCCAGTTCCGAAAAGACCGAGTATTACCAGTAAAGTTAGCCGCAGACATGCCAGCCACAATCCGTCCATCTTGCGGCGACTTGGAACCGCTCGACGAAACCAATCTCAAACCGCTGCGATTAGTGTATAAGCCTCAGCTCTGACAGTGTTTTTTTTTTAACTTCGCAATTTTAATGAAAGTTCCAGTGTGGGTGAAGAATTTTCTTCGTTGAAAGGTCGATTTCATGGCGTCGGCTTACATCATTGGTTGGGTTATGAGTGAGGCAGACACTGCTATAAATATAGACTATGTGCGTTGGGTGCTTCACTAACAAGTTACGGTTCCACAACAGTCAATAAATTCACACTCCCGAGTTGAAATTCTAAACGTCAAAGTGTTTGAGATTAATTGCGAGAGCTTTATAGACTTGAGATCGAGACGTTGTGACGCAATGTTCTTGCTCAGTGTTCCCTGTAGTGTAGTGTACTGTCTTGTCTGAGTGTTAGCTGCTAGTGCGGTCTTTTTGAACACGTCAGAGACTACATAATATGCAAAGGAAACCACTCATAACGGACCCTATAGCCTTGAGATGACGACTACTATACCGCGTGGGTTTCAACAGCTTAACCATTGATTTGTTATAATTTCAACATCAACACGAGAGGGCGTGATTTAAAACGTCAACTTGTGATTGCATAAAAAAATTACGATAAGTGATGACATGTTCCAGGTTGTGCTACCATACAATGCAATACTTTAGAAATGATTATAAAATAAGAAAGTGGATGAAAATAAAGTACACAAGTGAAAAAATCAAATACATGCTTTAATTGTTATCAATGATTTACTATTTTGTAATCGAATAATTACAGAGTGAATCCGAGTGGCATATTAATATTATACAGAAAACAAAAAATAAAACTTAACTTTGTGACAAAGGTGCATGACATGACGATGACAATAATCAATCGCATTTGATGATAATGACTAACACACATTCATGATGATGAAAATTCCAATAATGTATGTGATGACGACTACACAAATATTTACATTTTTTTAATGGATGAGAATCGGTGACATTGATGACAACGACAGTGGCTAATTTGACATTAATGACGATGACAATTGTGACACGGTATGACACTCCTTAGGTGATGATAATGTTGCATTCAAAATGCCGATAATCGGCGACATTGATGACGATTATATTGCAACTTTGACTTTGACGACACATTGGTGACATTGATGACAGTGACAGTGGCTAATTTGACAATGACGACGGCAATGGTTAATTTGACACTCATATCGATAACAATGGTGACGTTGATGAAAATGACAATGGCCTATCTGACATTGGATGGCGATGACAATGGTCACCATGACCACGGTGAGAAATATCGTATTTCTAGAAAAACTACGTTCGTCAGAGGGAGTCGTTTCTCAGCAGCTCCCCGTTGCCCGTTAATAATAAGAAAGTGTTTATGCTCATAAAAAATTATTTGGAATAATTACTTTGGATAAAAAAGGAGGCTGCATCTTAATTACAATGTGTAGATAGAATAATATCAAGTTTGGTATGAGGAAGTGCTCATAACGCTTACACCTCGGTTTAACTCCACCCGGGCGTAACTGAACTGATCGGACTCTGTGACCCTGGGCACCACAAAGAGCTCCCCCTGTCCAGGCAAATGACCCCTATCTAAAACGTCATAGCTATTATCGAGCGCAATCTCATCCACGAGAGGGCGTTCTTGTGACGTCATGCGACCAAACGCCAGTCTGTTGTACGGGGATATTGTCTGGTACGACGGGCTTCCCATATCCATAGGGTCATTATAACCGTTGTCTTGGTAGTCGTTACTGACTGCAGAGGGTTCAAATGCTTGATTAAGGACTTCACCTTGGACCATTGGTAATGGTTTGTTTCCGGTAGAATGGACACGTTCGAAGTGTCTAAAAAAAAAGGATAGATTAAAGAAGAGGTTTTAAGTCTTCATTACTATTATTAGTATAGGGACTTTAACTCCACAAATCATCTTCTATGAATCTGCATCTATTTTTTGTTTAACCATTCTACTTTTGAAACAGAAATGTCATTATAATCCAATCTCTCGTATCGAAGACAAGTTTTGTAATTAAGGAAAGAGGGGAGAGGGGGTGTGGCTGGGGTTGGGCTTGGGTTGGGTTGTGGTGGGGCTTGGGTGGGGCTGGGGCGTACCTTTCGTTGTGTCTGCAGGATCGACACCAGCAGCAGATGACGACGAGAAGAACTAGCAGAATCAAAAAACCCACGCAACTAATCGCTTTAAACAAAACACACAGAACACGATGTTATTTAGTCACAATTAACAATAGTAATGACTATCATTATCAGATACTGATGCAAGGCTGTAAACAATAATGATTGCTTCGTAAAAATTTGGGAAGATGGGGGGGGGGGGGGGTAACCTGCTTTCATCCCTTGGAGTGTCAATGGTGGCAGGTTAAGGAATACACGAGTTTGAAACACCTACCAATGATTGTTCCATTTAATCCACTTTCCGATACAGACCCGTCATCCTTGTTTTCATCTGAAAGGAAAAATAACTCACGGTATAAAATAAAAAACTGTTTGTTTTAAAGTAGGACACAATATAATACAATCTTTAATTTCAAAATGTTTTTTTTGTGAAGCATCCTTTATAAACTAGAAACCGACATACATCCAATTCAAAAGTCCACAACTCAAAAACAAACCAATGTTTTTGTTTCTTATCCAATTTGGTTGATGTCAACATGACTACCACAAATTGAGCTATAGTTTTCACCTGGTGTAGTTAGGGTGCCTGTTGTTCTTCTCTCGTCACGTGGTGTTGTTTTACTCGGAACCGCGCTCTTAACCGTTGTTGTTTGTGTAAACAAGTTCGTTGCGCCGGACTTGGCCGTGTTCGTTGGTTTCGTTGTTACGTGGTTAACCGTAGTCTTTAGTTTCGCCGTTGAAGATGTTACCGTCGTAATCGGTTGGGTTGTTGCGGACGCAGCCGTGCTCGCCGGTCTCGTCGTTAACTGGTTAACCGTACTCGCTGCCGTTGAAGATGTTACCGTTACTTGAGTTTTTGCGGACGTTGTTTCCCTCATAACAGTCGTTGACCCGGTTGCTTCCATCGTCTGTGTTGTTGACCCCGCCTGTGCGTCAGCTGTGGCAAAAATTGAGAATACAGTAATTTCCTCAAGGTTTTATTAGATAAAAACTTGAATTACTGGGATTAAGTTGATAATAAAAATATCTGCTTCTCATTAAACGGTGCACATCTTGAAGATGCTTTGTGATTATTTTCGTTTATTGTTGTTGTTGTTTTTTGTTTCTATATTAGAGAAAATAACATTAAACATGTGTTTGAGATACTTTTAAGGAGCTACATGAACATATTTCAAATGCTGTGACCAACTTGACTATAAGCTGCCGCATTTGTACAATTATTTTAGTTTCCAGATTACACTTCTATAAATTTGGCAACATTATTTCTATTTTCAGCAAGTAAACATTAAAAGTGAACTCACACAAACAAGAAGAATTCAATGCACTCCACGTGGAGTTACTGTAACACACCGTGACCGCTTCACCTTGCAGTAAATATCCATCCGCGCAGGACAAGATAGCCACGCCCCTGTACTCATTGGACAATACCGTGACGTTACCATTTTCAGGTGATTTAGGAAGCTCGTCACAGGTAACAACTGTAACAAACCCAAACAAGACATGGAAAAAAATACTGCGTTATTTAACTGAGTTTATTGAGAATAACTTATTGAGAATAACTTGCTACCTTAGAATTGCGGTAGTCATTAATATGAACCACTGCTCAAGAAAATAAATGTTGCGTTAATAACTGAGCTTCTTGGAAGATACCTTCAGATTGCGTGTGTGTTTGGCTAGTGTCGACACTGATAGGTAGATAGATAGATAGATAGATAGATAGATAAAACGGTCAATTAAAAAACTTTCCCCGTAGCACAAAGGCTGATTTACAACAATTTTACATAAATTTAAATAGGAGGCAAATTGGCATTAAACAAAGTGGAATAGTAGTTAAGCCACTCCCCTAAAATTTACACATTGATAATTGCACATTGAAAATTGAATTAATTTTACTCAAATATGGTGTTACGATAAAATGCTATTAAAATTTCGGTATTTTTTAGAATCATGTTTAATTGTCTTACTTTTGCAGATGGTTTCTTTCCCGCTCCATTGTCCACTCAATAGACACGTCCTATTAGAAGATCCTTCAAGTTCATACCCTTCGTCACACCCGAACTCAACTACGCCCTCTATGTTGACATCAACATCTTCAGTTTCCAATAGCTGGCCATGCAAAGGAGTTCCCGGGTAACCACACGAGCTGAAGTATAAATCTAGGTTTTTTGGGGGGTAAGACACGGTGTGTTTTAATGTTTTCTCAAAAAGAGCAATGGTTACTTTTATTTGCAATAGAGTGATGGGTACTTTGGTTTTGAAACAAAGTGATAGTTATTTAGGTACGCATTAGAGTGATTGTTACTTTGATTACTTGTAATCGCAATCAAATGATAGTTTCTTTGAATTGCCATACAGCAATGGTTACTTTAATTTTGCTATAGAGCAGTGCTTACTTTGACATTGTATCTATAAGACATACCTGTTTGACAGATATACTTGCGCCATTCAGAGCAAAATTGATCGTTCCACAAGTAGTTTGGACTCAACATCTCGATACACTTCTCATCTGCATTGTTTGGCTCATCAGACGTCCAGCTTTGTGTAGTTATCAACTCATCTAGTCACAGAACAAAATTCACAAAATTATGTACACAACAACAAAATACATACAGTTACAAATCTGTGGGCATTTAGAATCGTTGGGTCAGCGAAGTTGTAAGAGAATAACGAAAGAAGAACACCAGTGTTGCACAAAGGTGGTTGCTTTGAAAATGCCTAATAAAAGGCTTCAGGCGTGAAATCTTTTAACATTGAGTGAGAAATGTTCAGAGGGAGCCGTTTCTCAGAATGTTTTATACTATCAACAGCTCTCCATTGCTCGTTACTAAGCAATTTTTTTTTGTTTAGCAATTATTTTTTAGTAATTACCAATAGTTTTCAGTGCCTGTCTCTCAAAACCCACTTGTTCAACTGATTTGTTTGCTTATTTTGTTTATTCTATGTTTTTAGTTAACTGTGTGTACAGCGCTGTGGTACTTTCCCCTGTTAGTTAGAGCGCTTTATAAATACTTTGTATTATTATCAAATTGTTGTAACCGCAAGGTCTACTTACAGTCAGTCCATCGCCAAACTCGTCCGAAATCGGAAGAAACTTTTGCTCCTATCCACCAGTTTTCTTGATCGTTTTGGAAATGTTCCGAGTCTGAAAGATAACTCACTAAAAAGTCTTGCATCTCTTGGTCTGTTACTTCCACCAGCCAACCTCCACTGTCGTTGCAATAGGTATTGGCATCAGACCAGGTATAGTTTCCACTTGTGAAGGCAAGACAGTGACTCGTGTAGTTAACTTGTTGGTCAGCATCTAAGTTGTTTATCGGACATGGCATGTCTTTAAAACAAAAACAAGTATTTAATAAGTTAAATGATCAAAAACATAACAATATCCAAATCATTTATAGTTATTTTAGTGTTAATAATATAATTTTTTTTTTAAGGATTTGTGCGCATATTTCTCGACACAAGCATTTTCATTCATTAGACAATTAATAATTTGTTTTGCGGTAACACCATGTTTGCATCTACTTGCAGGGTAGATTATGTTCTTTTGAGAACTTGTCTTGCTTTATTTAGAGTTCGTAAGACTTCTTAGTTCTGAAAGAGCTGTTTCAAAAAATCTACTCCGCAGTATAAAAACAAAAAGCAAGACACGTTTTCATAAAAAAACATAAACTACCCGGAAAGTAGATACACACCGCAAACAAATATTGATACCTCATCATGCAGTGTCCCAAGTGGAAAAAAAACACATTCCCCAAAAATATATAAGGACATTAATTGTTAGTACTTGTTTGTGTCTCTGCAGAAGGTTGGATCGAAAGCCAAGGCCATCTATCCTACTTATTATATTATAATATATACAGCCCTTAAGCTGGATTAATCCTATCTCGAGTTAGGACTATTGATGACCCATTTCACCTGACGTCATCAGCAGAAAAATCTTGAATGCGCCATACTGGTGGGCAATTTCACTGTGCGTTTTTATATACAACTCTATATGCTGCGCGTTATGCAGTGAAAGTGCATTTTAGCCTAACTGCCCACAACATGGTGAGCGTAGCATTGGTCACCGCGTGTGATACGCGTGCAAGGGGTCAATAGTAACTCGTCCTAACTTAAAAAGGAAGGGTTCAATGCATCCTAATGTCTATGGATACGGAACTTTTAACTCGTCCTAAGTCATAAGAATAATCGTACAAAAGAAGAGTTTGGTGAAATCGATGGCTGGGATCGTATAATCTTTTTAAAATCATGAGAACTAATTTATCACCATTAAGGTTTGCGGTAACACCGTGTAATGATAATCTCTAAATGAGTTGAGGTGGTTCTGAAAAGAACCGTTGGTTTCAACTCGACGTTTCGATCAGTATGATCAGGGCCCAATTTCATAGAGCTGCTAAGCACACAAATTTGCTAAGCATGAAATTGCATGTTACTTGCTTATTCAGCTGTTGTTTGCTTGTCCTGAGACATATGGAAATTTGGTTGCCATTCCTGTTTTTATCAAGGGAGAAATTTCATGCTAAGCAAATTTGTGTGCTTTTGAAATTGGCCCTGATCGTCTTCTGGAGAAAAAAAATAATAAGGATTAATGACCCACCAAACTGGCAGAGAGCTGAGTGTTGGAAGTTGTCCGTTCTGTCTTTATTGCAACCATTATCATTCCATTTGTAGTTTTGTCTCTGGGAGTCATCAGGGGTTAGCAGATTGCTCAGCTGTATGCAATCCTCATTTGAAAGGTCGTCATTTGGCTCGTTAGGAGCCCATGGGAAAAATGTGATGTTATTTTTGCCTAAAAAAAAAAAAAAAAAAAGGGAATTATAATAGTAACCAAATTAAATAAATAGAATATTAGGAAAATGTTATCGAATAACATCTTTAAGTAAATGGTGATTTATGGCAATGTACAACTAAAGAAAGACTCTCAGATTCCAATATGTTTGTGAGATATTACCCCTTTCTCAAAAACTATTACTTAAAATAACAAATAGGGAGTTGTTTCTCACAATGTTTTACATTATAACACCCCATAAAATAGTCTGCCTTTTCATTGGTTTAGAGCGCATCACATGACATGTCTTAGTTTTACTAGACGGCGGCCGTGTGATAGTGCATCGTTTGCCGTGTGATAGTCCGACGTCTTTTTACTCACCTCGAACCCAATCAGTTGTGCATCCGTGTATCTGAAACCTGTGTACGAACGGTTACGTGTACGAAGATGATCAAATAGTCTGTTGGGGTGTTATAAAACAAATATTGAATGCTTTTACTCCTGCTATGGTTAAAACTCCGACTCCCTCGGTGATCCCCGGAGCGTTCCATTTTCCCTCGGCTGCGCCTCGGGAAAACAGAATGCTCCGGGGATCACCTCGGGGTCGTAGTTTTAACCATAGCACGAGTAAAATCAGTCAATATTTGTATACTATCAACAGCTCTCCATATTGATCGTTACCAAGGAGTCGTTTCTCAGAATGTTTATAGCAATTACCAAAATAATGTGACTTTAGTGCCTTTAATGATGAGTGCGGATACGGATGAGAGGGGGTGGGGTGTCCTATACTTCATTGAATTGTTATTGGTATTTTTTTTCTTCTTCAAACTTACTGTGTTCCCAAATCCATGCCTTCGACTCCTTTCCACCGATCCAGTATCCATCACCAGATGCAAGAGATTTAATTTTTGTTTGTAAAAATGACTGCTGGTCACTGCTGGTGATCTTTGCCAGTGTCGAATTTTTGACCGCACATGCTGTTTTCGCATTATCCCACGTTTTATAGTCCGTGGATAGCTTAAAACAGACGTCATTTTGGTATCGTAGATCATCACTGTTCGGGCAGCTTGCTGTTAAAGAATGAATAAAGATATAACCTCATCTAAAAAAATCATCAGACTCCAACTGAACAGATCATCAAGCCCTCTACGTTTCAGTTGAGCCGTCACCCTTTTTCTGTTTTAAAAAAGACACGCCGCTAATGCAAAAACAAATTTAACAACATAAATAACAAAACCCTTCAAAGCTTGTTGTTTAACAAAACCAACCGTTGCAATAAAAGTCCGATTCTGACCACGTCCCATTCTCCTGACACGTCCGCAAAGGTTCACCATCAGCCTCGTATCCACTCTCACAAGTGTATGAGATAACACTGCCAATATCAAACTTCGTCCCCCTGGTGGCATTCACGTTACAGCCTGCAGGAACTGGGGGCTCTGGACACTGTTTAGCTATCGGAACAAAGGTTGTGAGATAAGGTTATCACATCAGTCGAGGAAAAACATCTCCACAGAATTAAAAGCAGGGTCCAATTTCATAGAGGTGCTTAAGCACTAAAATAAGCTAAGCATAACAAGGTTATGCTAACCAGAAGTTTACCAACCAAGACACCGTGTCACTATGTATCCTATTAATTATTGCTGAGCAGAGATTTTGAAGCAGTTTTTTCTGCTCAAAGCAGCTCTCTGAAATTGGGCCAGATGGCTCACCAAGTTTTACAAACACAATTTGTCAATAGTATTGGTTGAAGGTTTTTGTTATAAATTGTTTGCTTAGCGGAATATATGGGATCTTACCAAGTAAGGTTTTATGCTAATAATTATTTTGAGTAATTACCAATAGTGTCCACTGCCTTTAAGTAGGTCTTTACCATTTACATTTATTTCACATTTATTTACCTGTGCAGTTAAGATCTCCAACCAAATCATCCTCGGACTCCAAACATACAGCCACAGAAGTAGAACCTGTGGGTTCGAATCCTGGCTGACACTTACAACTTACGTAACCCGTCGCATTAGAACAGTCTACATTATGCAAGCTGGTAGTGTCACATGGTGTAGCTGTAACCAAAAATATAATTCTGACATTAGCTGATACTCGTTAAAAGTAGCATACATAATGCGGATAAACAAAACTTAAGTGTTTAACATTTTAGTCTGAAAGTTTACAGATTGGGATTTTTGCCACACTTATTACTGACGTTTGTCATCTTCTGGGGGCCTTCTTACTTTTTTTATTGTTACTTTTTTTGGTCTTTGTCTGCTGGTTTACTTCTATATTCATCCCTTTGTATTTGCTCCCCTGTAATTGTGTTTGGTTTGTTGTGGTCAAATAAATAATAACAATACTAATATTATGAAGTTCCGAGTCTGAAACAATTTTTGTGGTAATGGTTCTCTTTGAAATATTTGGTCGTGTTAGGGAAAATGTATCTGAAAATATTTCCAAAAATACCCCCAGAATATTAACAACAAAAACATAACACAGCGGATTTGAGTTGTACCAACCAAAATGAAGAACAAAGTGTTTTCATCCTGTACATAATGTTCACTATCTGCTTGTTTAGCACACGTTTTCCACGTTTGTTAGTTCAAACAACACTGTCTGCGACTATTTTGCCAGCTTTACTTTTATCGAACTTACTGGCTGAACGTCAAACAAAAGAAATACCGATGAGTATACAGTAGAAACAGGTTATAAGCCAAGTTAATAAACATGCTTAAAAAAAAGAACAACAAACAAAAAACTAAATAATCAACTAAATATGATTTTCGAAGAAATACTAAATAAATAAATAAATAAACAAACAAACAAACAAACAAACAAACAAACAAACAAACAAACAAACAAACAAACAAACAAACAAACAAACAAACAAACAAACAAACAAACAAACAAACAAACAAACAAACAAACAAACAAACAAACAAACAAACAAACAAACAAACAAACAAACAAACAAACAAACAAACAAACAAACAAACAAACAAACAAACAAACAAACAAACAAACAAACAAACAAACAAACAAACAAACAAACAAACAAACAAACAAACAAACAAACAAACAAACAAACAAACAAACAAATAAAATACATAGGCCTAATAAATAATTAAAGTAAAAAAGAAAGAAAAGAATACGTTGAATGCTGTTTCACAAAGTGGAAAGAATGCAAAATGAACAATATTGTTTTTAAACAATAAGACTTTCTTACCCTGGGAATATGAGGCCATAAAACACACAAACGTTGACACTCCAACAAGCACAAACGAAACGTTGAAATATATTCCCGGCATTTTAATTATCTTGTCTTTAGGTGTGAACTAACAACCAAATTCCTCATTCACTGGCGAAGACTGGACAGGCAATGAAAAGAAGTTGCTTTCTTTGTACAACCAATGTCTCTCTCACTTCCAATCGACAATCCGGGAAATTAAAATTTTTTTTCTCTACATCCAATGTTCCAACTTAACTTGCAAACTGACAAACACTGGACAAGCAAAGAAGTGGCTTTCTTTTTACAACCAACGTCCGCACTCACTTCCGACCAACAATCCAGGCAAGTTAGTGGCTATTTTGACTTCCTCACTTTACTCGCAAGCAAGCAGCCAATTTCTTGAGTTACTATAATGCCAGGTGCTGAAACCAAAGCACAAGAGTTTTCCCTATGACAAAAAAGCGATCACAGCGACAAAATGTCCATGCCAACCAAAGTGAGATTTTGTTTTTATGACACCACTTCGATGGGCGTGTTCACTCGACGCAGAGCTTTCTTATCAGGGTCCAATTTCAATAAGCTGTTTACCGGTAAGCATATTTTTTGTGCTTACTGTAGCACAACAAGTGCGTAAGCATAAACCATGATTTCTCAACTTAGCAGAAAATTTCTTGGCGCGCATGCACGTTCAATGGATTTGCATAGTTTATTTCACTCGTGTGCTTACCGCGGGTTAGCCAGCATTTATCCTTGCTTCGACGGTAAACAGCTTTATGAAATTCTGCCAAGGGACGCTCGCGCTCCGTAAGCACAACACGGCTGCTTACATGTTTTATCAAATTGGGCTCAGGTCTTATGTGGATAGTTTACTAAGTCAAGAGTTATCTTTATTTGTGAGCTGTTCCAAGGCTGACATGCAAACAGCTTGATCTCTCTATTGTAATCAGTGATAGCATTCCCTTGTCTCTATAGATACGTTATGGGTTTATCGGATTTAATATTCACGCTTATTTATAAACTATTATCGGTGTCACGTGAGATTCGGTAACATCACACCTTATTCGCTGCGTCCCGTGTTTCATTAGCCCTCCATCTTGATTTTACTACATAAACCAAACTGAGGCTGGACGAAATAATAGTCTGGTGCCATGTTAGCATTCATTACTGTTATTGAAAACAAGGAACATGACCAAGATGGTGACAGCGTGATAACGGGGTGTCCATCTTGATTTTACTACATTTAACACAACTGAGGCTGGATGAAATAATAGGCTGGTGTCATGTTTGCGCAATGAATAATAGCATTCATTACTGTTATTGGAAACAGGGAACATGACCAAGATGGTGACAGTGTGATAATGGTCTTTAGACTGGTCCCAGATACCGGTGTACAGACCTAATGATTTCTTTTGATACAATTATTTTATTGGATAAACGTGCAGTGGCGTAAGCTTTCCCGTGTTTTGATTGGTCCGAGGCGATGTTTGTCAGCTGCATTTGTTTAGCATAATTCTGGTATAGACGATGTGACCTGTGACATCACATGTTTTCAAAAGATCCACAGAGCATAGACTACCTGCAGGCACGATTTGTACACAGCATAATGGAAGAAAACATAAAATCTTATATTTTATGGAGATTGCACTGTATAATTCTTCTGTTGATATGATGAATTGAGGCACATCTCAAAACTTGTCCAGTTTGTACTTTCATAACTCTTGGATTTATAGGAAAATTATGACAAAAATGTCAACTTTCCCATAATGACCCATCTTGCCTGTCAGAATACTCAAATAATGCACAAGGTCACACTTATTATTAACAAAGTTCACATGGCCTATAGAAAAGGAAGCCAGACTAAAGACGATTATTTTGCGGATAAAGACAGGGGAACAGTCTATGGCAACACTGGTTTGCCTATTATGAAAATCGCAAGAGCGCGAGAGGGCGTTGTTCATGTAAGTTTACACCATTAGTCAATGTCAAAACCCGGCCATCCCTTTCGCATGACTACGCGTCCTTGGCTGAGCTATGACGCGTCGTGACGACTTGAAACCTTTCCTTACAAGGCCATGTATAAATGTCTTGCAAATCGGTATTTGATAGATATATCGATTATCGGTGTTAAATGTCAAGGTCTTCATCAGAGGTCAGTGCCGAGGAAGAGAACTATCATTACTCCTCAAAAACCTTTTGAAGACAATGTCAAGTATAAACCTTGGTAGAATCATTTTATTGGACAGTTTCCAAGAATATATAAACCAGATCGATTCAGAGTGACATTGACTTCAATAATCGATTCATCGGTGACGTCACACAATCAACAGTAACAACTAAATATGAAACTATGTGTCTTTGTCATTTGCTTATTTTATTTATTTGTCTTTTGGTTTTATTTTTGGCTCTCTTCCAAGTCTAACTACCGTTTTTCTTTGTTCGTACAATGTTTTCCACAAAGACCTATGCTGTGATGAAAGTGTTTTCTTGATACTTGAGTTGAGAAGATTTATTTATTGTTATATGAAGTTTAAAAAAGATATCAAACAAATAAATAAATTAATTAATAAATAAATCTAAATTTAAATTATATGATACTTCAATAAACGGAGTTAGATGTCTGAGAAAACAAAATTAAACATTTCACAAATATTGGGCTATAAGAGAAATTATACGAGTCTTTCAAAATTAACTATTTTTGATATTTAACACACTACCTTTAATTTTATACACATAATTCGGTGTTTAGAATAATATATTCCTAAAGGGTACAACTGTTGCAAGTTGAAGTGCCGTTGTTGACAAAAAATGTCAAACCGATGACAGAGGGGACACATGATTTTGACTGAATTGGTCGTCGAATTTGCAAGAGAGTAAGTGAAAGAATACAAACCCTTATTGCACAAATCTGTGAGCTTTCAGGGGCCCAATATACGGCTTCAGGCCTGCGTCTTTCATTATTATTTGAGTGAGAAATAACCTCTTTCTCAAAAACTATGTTACTTCAGAGGGAACCGTTCCTCAAAATGTTTAGTAATATTATCAACAGGTCTCCATTGCTCGTTACCAAGTAAGGTTTTATGCTAACAACTATTTTGAGTAATTACTAATAGTGTCCATGCCTTTGAGATCGACATTAAAATCCCGTATGCTTATTTTTACGAGCTGACCACACCCCATTGACGGCTATGGTATAAAACAAAATTCCCCTAAATCCAATATCGTCAAAACCAGATGTGTTGGTCAAATTAAGTGTTCAAAATAAGTTTCAGGAATTTTAAATGGTTATAAGAAAAAAAACAAAAGAAAAAATATCATTATAAGTAAATGCCAGTCACCAATACGTATGTACAATTGTCTTCACAAAACGCATTGTGCAAGGCCTTCAAGAGCGCGCACAATGAACGGCTTTGTTCTGTTACGATCGATATTGGATGATGAATCTGCCCTTCACCGCTTGCTCAGCGGCCTCACGGTGAACTCATGCAAATTGTCCTCTCGTCTTACAAAACTACTAATAGTATAACTTTTCAGTAAAATATTTGTTTTTATATGTTTTCAACAAATATTTTCGTGGAATGATATCTCGTATAGTTTTGTTTTTTTGTATAGAGAAATCCCTCTTTATTGATAAACTAAAACAATAATGTTATGCACTCTCTATTTTGTATAATAATTTGTCCTATAATTTGTTCTTAAGACTTAATGTGGGAGCACATGGTTTTAAACACTTGTTCTCTATAAAATCTCAAAAAAATGCAAGAAGTAGTTTCGTACATTTTATTTTACATATTAAGATTATTATAATCATTTCTTGCGGTTTAAATGATCACAATGTTTCATACTATCTTGTTATCAAGTAAGGTTGCATGCTAACAATTATTTTGAATAATTACCAAAGTGTCCAGTGCCTTTAAGATCAACATTAAAATAAAATAGCAACGTGAACAACGTTGACTGAATAATTAATTTTAAATAAAGGGGACATTCAACATGCTACGTAAGTACGAAGGATCCCTTGAAATCGCAAATAATATTTACGTACTATTGCAGAACATGGCCGAAACGAGAATATTTACGTGCATATTTACGTAAATATTATGTCCGATGTATCTTTAAAGTTACTGTACCAATTCTTCGATGTATCAATCAGTCTAGATTTTATAATACACACCTGTATGACATGTACATGCATATTGTACATGTATGTTCTTGTATGTGTACGAACACCAATTCCATGTTATCGAGCCTATGGCAAAGGTGCACTTTACTAACGTTGATGGCGCATCAAGTATTGGCAACGTGCCATGACGACGGTCACAACCCGGCGTAATTATTGACCTAGCAACAGTGTAAATGGAGTACCTGTTCATAAAACTACACGTTCACCTGCCGTACGTGCACACAGTCAATTATAATTGAGATAGAAATACAGTGCAAGGTTGTTCGATTCACGGCTGCCTTGTTCTAGCGTATTTATAAGGCGTATTTTCTTATAATTTTCATCAGTTTGCGACTTTGAAACGATTCAACTTGTTATGATTATTAGTTGTGTCTTATAAGATTCGTTCCACTGGTATTATTCTCAAACGGTTCGACTCTTTTCGCAGAGTTTTCTGGACGCATAGAATATTTATTTTATGCTTGCACTCCTCTTGAACTGTGTACAATCTTGCGATACCATCTACTACAGTGATATTTAACACGACAACCGGAATTTATTCCACCAGCGACCAGATTCAACAGTTCGACCATGGGTTGTAGTAGCTCTAAGAACGCCGTGGTTCCATCAGTAGGACAAGCCTGGACTGCCGGGAATAAACCGACGTCTGCCGGCTCCACCAAGAGCAAATCAAGCTCCAAATTAATCCGTGTGAAATCGGGGACTACTGAAGTCAAGGAACTGAAGCCGGAAAGGTCCCTTTCGAGAGACTCCCTGCAAAATGGAGTTATCCCACGAGGGGTGTCTTCTGCGACCAGCAAGGCATCGGCACACACTTGTGACAGCGGGCTTGAGGAGGACTACGGTCACATCATCTCGGAAGAGTCAAACCCAACGGAACAAGAAGGGGTTCTTACAGGGCAAAGACCACGAACACCAGGTAAGAAATATGTTTATGAAAAAAGAGATCACTTGATAAACCAACAAATAGCTCCCAAACTGCATCTTAAAGATTCGGCAGTTTGATTAAGAACAAGTTATGACATTATTCATGTAAGTAAAGTTTAAATTCTGCGAGTGATATGTAGAAAGTATTAAAAAAAAACAGTCAATAATTCAATACATACTTTATGATACATGTCAATAAATTGACAAACTTTAATAGACTTTTTTATCAGAGTATGATCAACAAAATCTTCCTTCATAACATGTTTTAAAACTACAAGATTTTAAGTATCATTAATATTTTTATTTTAAAGTAGACGCCAAAGGTTTAACCCGACCACCTGACAATACACAGTTGACTACGATGTAGATAGCGTCTGTAGTGCAGAGAGCACCATAAAAACACCATGTGGATCAGATACAAAAGGCTTGCTTTGACAACAAGCATTCTATTCTGCTCGCTACGGTCGGGTGAATTTGTCCTGGTAGGGGGTGGAGAAAACATAAATATTCATGAAGCTCCCAAACTGTTTTGCTATTAGCCACTTTTTGTGCCATCATGGTGTTACCGTAAATCTTAATGAAAACATTCCTAATCATATTTGTTTTCCCTTCTGCAGATTTGTCAATAAGTGGAACCCAGATATCATCCCGGAGGAGGAGTGGAAAAGACCGGGAAAACCGCACAGGAAAGGACATCATAGGAGAGCTGAAGAGTCAGGGTTTACTGTCCAGGCCGGTAGCTGCTCAGAGCGGTATGGCGTTCGATGTCATGATCGCTCCCGAGTTCGGTATACTTCAGAAGCCACCACCTCGCCTGGCGAAACTCAAGAAGAGAAAGTCAAAGAAAAGGACTCTTACTAGAGAGGAACTAGAGGCGAAGTTGAAATCAGCTGAGGAGAGGAGAAAAGTAAGGAACAATTTCTGTTTTTTTTTTCTGATTGCAAAAACGATGTTATTAGTAATTCTTTCTTTAAGTATTTAGCCCCTTCAGAATTTGGCTCTCTCTGTTACTTTTCGTTTATCCCCTTCACAATTGTTGTTTCTGATTGCAAAATCGATATCATGTTTAAATTGTTCCCTTCATTCTTCATCCCCTTCATAATTTTAATTTGGCAACAAATCTTGGAGATCTTGAATCCTCTTCACATTGATGGCAAACTTAAGCTAGATGTATTCAAAAAACCTTATTGTGTATTCTTTGATTTCATTATTCAACAGCGCAAAGAGGCCGAAAAGATTGAGAAACTCAACACAGCCGCTAAAGAGAAACAAGTTCAAGAATCTTTAGACGCATCCGAGGCAGCTCAGAAAAAAGAAGTGTCCGTCAAGAGCGCCAGCGACATGGACCGGGTAGCCGAGAACAAGGAGGCACGTCTCAATGCCTTGAAGGAGAAATTAGAGAAGAAGAAACAACACGCCGAGAGAGTTCGTCTTGCAAGACTTGCGAGACAAGCCGAAGGAGGTCCTTCGCAGGAAACAGACATGCAACAGTCGAAGGATGATATCACTGGTAACGGAACGCCGGCTGTTTGATGAACAAAAGCAACTCTCTCGCATTGAGAAGCAAAGTTATTTCCTTTTTGACTCTCTAAGAAGAGAAATATCCTTGGATGCAACGTGACGTAGTCGAGATGATGTTCTCAGGCTTTATACATACTGAAATAAGATGTGGACAAAACAACCGTGGACAAAACATCCAAGGATGGGTTGATACATAGTTTGCAGCTAACGTGTGCCAAACAAAAATTCAAAACGCGATTTATGGTCAGTCTTAAAAAAGTATTTTCGTATGAACTATTGTGTGCTGAAAGAAAAAAAAAGTCTTGTGTAAGGTAAAAGTTAAGTGAACAATCTAAAAATTATAGTAGAATGAAACATTCTCCCAAATATTTTGACCTTTTGTACAAAGGGCCTCACAAAACTTGAAGCGAATCATGACACAGTAATTTTAATTTTTATTGTATACACGCAAAGTTCATGAACTAGGTTGGCTTTTATGATTGCTGGTTTTAAACCATTAATGTATTGGCAGAGACAGATCAAAATTTCCGTTATCAAGGGTATGAGCCCCCAAATTCTGTCTCCCATGTTGAAATTAACATGGGCTGAAAAAGATGAACCAAAAGAGGGCTCTATAAGAAGTAGAATATACATGTACATTGTACAATGACTGTACTACAGTTTGCCATTGGGGGGGGGGGGAGGCAGACTCTTTGGGGTCAGAAATTGCACGAAGATTGAAGGGCATTGGATGTGCCTTAAACTACTCCGTCCATGTTTATAAAGTTTGTTTTTAAAAGTGAAAAGAGTTGATCTCTATAAAAAGTTATTTTTGGTACTGGTGACCATGTTCTACGGAGCCAGGGAAATGACATGCCTAAAATAATTCTATTGGTTTGTTGGTATGTGAAAGTGAATAATTTTTGAAATAATATTGAAAAAAAAAAATGTAAAAAAATTAAGAGAATAATTTTAAAAGAAAATGAAAATTGGGAAAGTCGTTTAGATAAGAAAACACTTGTGAACACTATTTCGCCAAGAAAACGAAGACAACATAATTAAGGCATGTCACTTCCAGGGTTCTGTAGCGTACAAACAGATACGTTTTTGTATCTGTCTATAATATAAAAAACTCGTTTTGTAAACGACGCAAAAAATATTTTTATAAAACTGTTGAGGCTTTCTTGTGCTATTTCAATGATGTACAAAGTGAATGTCAATGAGAAGTCATACAGCGGAATAGACCAACATTATTGCCGCAGCATTATTTACATAAGGGTTTTACCACACTAGGCAACTTGAAGGCAATCAACTACAACACTTGCCACAGGACCACCTTGGTAGCACATGAGTCATTCTTCAATTAATGCCTTAGACTCCCCGATAAAAACAGTGAAATGTAAAAATGTTTTTCTTCGGGGAGATTGCCTGGAACTGGTTGCCAGCCAGCCTTCTGTGACATGACCCTTATATTGCATTACATGGAGGCCCTACATGTACGTGGCACATGCTCGATTTTTCACTTGCTCTAAAAAACAAATAATTTCACAATTTCTTTTGTAAGTGCTTTTTTTTTGTGTTAAATTAAAACTTTGACATATGTCAAACCAAAGGAAAACCCACACTAGGCCAGTATTTCCGGTTAACTATTTAAATTGTTTAATTAATTATGTTTATGGTATCGCCGCTGCAATGTTACTTCTCGTTTGATTTTATGACATAACTCATTGACAATGCGTGGAACGTTTAATTTTTAAAGTTAACATGATTGCATACTTTTATTTATTTACACGTTTGTTGTGAATTTTAAATAATAAAAAAAACCATAATGAAAACTTAAGCTATCGTTGACCATTTCTTCCAGGTGCACTTGTACAGTTTTGGGGGCTTGGATTAGGGTCGGGTCCTAGTCTCATTACATGTACCGGGCACTGGCACAGCCGCTGACACAAACAGCGAGATTCTGATGAGACCGGTGTCGCATGCAAGTATGTCCTCTATGCAATACTATCCGGAGGACATTATTGCATATGCAATAATGTCCGCTGGCTGGTTTTGTGCATGTATATGCAATCGTGCCCGCCCGGACGCTGCGGCATAATGCAATTGTGTCCGCCCGGACACATTTGCATATGCAGTTGTGTCAGCCCCGTGCAAAACCGTCCTTGCGGTAAATTAAACGCCCTTGGTCGACGGAACACGTTCGCCATTTTTTTACAAGCGAAGTGCATGTCATGTATGACATGGAAAATGTTCAGCCGCTGTATATTCGCTGCAATCATAAAATACGTGAATATTCATGCTGCATATACGTAGGTTCAGTGCATGCACGCTTGCTTACGCGCGCATATACATGTACAGTCATGTACATTTTCGCCCGACGGTTTTTGCATAGCCCCGGACACGATTGCATATGCAAAAGTGTCCGGAGCGAACAGTATTGCATGGCGGACACGATTGCCTCTGACACCTGCAATGTTATCGATTAAAGATCATGAGTGGGTAATTGGGAGGGGGGTGGAGATCAGTAAACACAAGACTCGCCCATGTACAATTTAATTATGTGGCAGGTTTCCTCCTTTAACTACACGTAATTCTTGTTGTTGATCGAGCGCCCTCACCGTCAGGTTTTCGGGTGCTCCCATAATTCCTATGAAGACAGACAACCGTCTTACCGCTCTTTGATTGTCTTCATTCTTTCAGGTAAATTTTCCCTTTTTGTATTATATATTTCTATTTCTAAGTTGTTTAAGTTTACTATCTAAGCTTGTGGTTCATATAGACATGAGTTTGAGAAATGAATGTCTTTAGAATCTGCCATTTATGCTCTAGTTTGGTTTTCGTTTTGTAAATATTATTGCCAATGTAAATAGAATTTCAAGATGGCGCGGCCCAGAAAGCCGTGGCGGGAACTGCTAACGTATTTAAGTTGTTTTCTCTTAGGAAGTGTTTTTACTATTCATTTGCTCTCGTCCAGCCATTTATTTTAGTTAGGTAACTTTGATATGATTTGTTGTTAAAGGCAGTGGAAACTATACTCAAAATAATTATTGGCATAAAACCTTACTTGGTAACGAGTAATGGCTAAATTTTTATAATGGAAGGATAAACAGGTAGACCTATGGTGTCTCATCCCCTTGCGCGTTCAAACCAAATAACCAAACCGAGGTTGTGAGACGCGTTTAAACGGCGTGTTTACTTGTTGAAATTTTTTTTCCAAAGGTACATTTTTAATTAAAGTTTTTTTTTCTAAAAAGGTAACCGGAATAAAATAACGTGGGGAAAACTTAACTGTGTTTGTCCTTTGTCTTTTCAATGTTTCCTCAGCAAAGGCGCACTACTTTCACCGGTGCGCGGAAGGAGTTTAGTGTTCTACGGTCGCTGAAATGCCGTCCGTGAAATTTTGAGCATGAGAAGCATAGCTCAAAATAGGTGTGGATGGTGGGGGTGGGGGGGGGGTCTTGGCATCGGGGATGCACGGGACCACTGTCGTAAACAATTGTTTGATTTGGTTGGGGGGGAGGGGCAAGCAGGGGCAAAGACACATAGGGTGACAAAGGCAGCGGGGGCAGCAACATTGCATTGGCACTGATCCAGATCTACTGGTACCCGTCATTCATATCCCTCTTGACGTGTACTAAAAAAGAACAAGGGAACCAGTTAGGCTGATTCTAGTTGAACACCATCTCTGGGCTCTTTTCATTCACACTTTTTTTGCCTCCAAGACAGCAATACTTTGGTGCTGGTCTCCATTCCAGTCGTTCTTCTCTACATCACGTATACATCACAATTAGTATTCTAAAATACTGGGCCCAATTTCATGGCTCTGCTTACCGTAAGCACAGAATCGGCGCTTACGGAAGCAGGGAATTCTGTGCTCACGGCAAGCGTATTTCACGGGTTAGCGGCGAATTTTGGCTTCTGCGCGTGCGTACTTCACATTACTAGGCATTCTACGCTTACAAGGCTAGCACAGAAATTCGGCGCTTGCACGTAAGCGGGGAATCGTGACCGTAAGCGCAGAATTCGGCGGTAAGCAGAGCCATGAAATTGGGCTTTGGTTGTTGCTATTTTTTTCACACTCACTATTTTGTATTCTGGAAAAGTGAAGATCAGTTTAAAAATCCCTGTTGGAAACTCATTTTGTTCAAGTATTTTGTTTCTGCAGTATTTTGTGATCATACTTTATTAATAACTCTTATTTTGTAGTTTGTTTTATTTTATTTAGACTTAGCCAGTGTACGCACATTCACTCAACAATCACACGTCACGACTATTCCACTGATAGAGGGCGTTTCTGGAAACCGCGAACCCGTCGTCAGGTTGCACCATTCATGTGACAAACTTATCATAATTTTTGTTTGTGTATGCACCCTAAATCTTTTGAAGAATAACGTTTTAGGGTCACGCAAATCTTTACTGTGTACATGCTATGATATTTTTGTTTCCTTCTGAACCTGAGAGTTCTGTGCTTCAAACTTTTCGTTTGGAAACGGGAGGTGTTCGTGAGTTTATTGCACAAACACCAAACAGATGGAAAGTTGATAGCTGTACCCAAAGCATTAAGCATAATAAATGTCAACATCGATTCCTTGCTCTTTGATCGAACGTTAGTGATGCCCGTGTTCCTTTCTAGCAACTGACAGTGATAACATCTTCAATCAAACAGCGTTACGCAATGTCTTATCTTTACTCCCTGTACCCTTTATTTACCTTGTAAATTATGCCTAAAATATACCGGTACCATAGGTCATGTTTTATTATAAGCGTTGATAGAGGTCACATTAAAACAAACTCACTACAGTCATGTTTATAGGCGAGATATTGACTGTTCGAGAAATTTAAAGTTTCCATCTAGAGGTGCCCTTCATGCATGCATGAGACTAGGAGAAACAGCCTTGGTGCCCATGCCCTTTAAAGAATGGAGCATCAAGAAAACACACTTTGAGAAAAGTTTCTGACAGTAACGCTTCTCAGATTCAACTTTTGGGTCATAAAAACTTGTATATTTTTATGTTTTCATACTAACCAAAGTGAATTTGTTTCTCAAAATGCGTTATACCATCGAAAGCTTATGTAAATGTAGGCTTCAAGGCCGTGGACACTATTGGTAATTGTCAAAGACTAGCCTCCACAGTTGGTGTATCTCAACATATGCATAAAATAACAAACCTGTGAAAATTTGAGCTCAATCGGTCATCAAAGTTGTGAGATAATAATGAAAGAAGAAAATATCATTGTCACACGAAGTTGTGTGCATTTAGATGGTTGATTTCGAGACCTCAAGTTCTAAATCTGAGGTCTCGAAATCAAATTCGTGGAAAATTACTTCTTTCTCAAAAACTATGGCACTTCAGAAGGAGCCGTATAATGTTTTATACCATCAACCTCTCCCCATTACTTGTCACCAAGAAAGGTTTTATGCCAATAATTATTTTGAGTAATTATACATGTATAAACCTCATCTTTAATGCCATTTTTGAGACAAAAGTAACAACACTAGTTTGAATCATCCAAAAGCTTAAATTAAAAACAGGGCAAGGGATCTCCTTAACTTAATCAAATTATTGTAATCAGCCTACAGTATCCTGTTGATAAAAACTAAAAGAAATACAGTTTTTTTTTCTGAGTGACAATAACTGTGGGCCCATTTATTAATGAAAACCTGTTTTACCCCTTAATATCTAAGTAACATATGATTGTACATCATCATCTAAGTATTAAGAAAAAGAATGCACATGTTCAAGGTCACAAACCAGTTACAGAAACTAACTGTTGCAAAAAAAAAAAAAAAATCCTTTTAAAACTAACTATAACAACTGTGTATGATTATTGCATATATTTTGCTTGATGAGTACGAGCAACGGAAACAAGCGACAACACCCGTCAACTAGTTACAAAAATACCACTCCTTAAAGGCAGTGGACACTATTGGTAATTGTCAAAGACTAGTAAGTCTTCACAGTTGGTGTATCTCAACATATGCATAAAATAACAAACCTGTGAAAATTTGAGCTCAATTGGTCGTCGAAGTTGCGAGATAATAATGAAAGAAAAAACACTCTTGTCATACGAAGTTGTGTGTTTTCTGATGCTTGATTTCGAGGTCTCAAAATCAAATTCGTGGAATTTTACTTCTTTCTCGAAAACTACATTACTTCAGAGGGAGCTGTTTCTCACAATGTTTTATACCATCAACCTCTCCCCAACACTCTTTACCAAGTAAGGTTTTATGCTAATAATTATTTTGAGTTATTACCAATAGTGTCAACTGCCTTTAAAGTGCCATTCAGAAAAGCCAATGTTAAAAAATACGATACTAAATAACTCCATAAAACCATCCATACGCTGAAGAACAAAGTAATGCCTCAAATGAACAGATATTGAGATCAAAGGACTCCAGAAATCAGTAATTTTTAATGACTTTTCCTGGCTTATATACAAAAAAACATTGAAGCTTAACCAGGAATGACATTAATGATCCTGGCCGGCTTAGTATTTATTTTCTTTCTTTTGTGTTTGTTAAAACATTGTATTTATATTTGTTTTTAATAAAAACTGAATTTCAGTTTTCAGTTATTTTCTTTTGAACAACCCACCCGCCCTAATTTCGTTTTTGTTTATTTTCATTTTGAAAATGTTTATATTTACTTTTCTGAACGGACCCTACGCACCTATTAATGAGTTAACACTTATAGCAATTTTTGTTTAATTGTACGTTTCCATCAAGTGTGTAAACTTATTTTACGCTATCATATGATGGAAGAAATGTATGTACAGACCCACAACAGCTATTTTAGTTATCCAGCCATATTTATCTTTATGACAGATGAAACATACTCAAATACCAGTGGATTAGATTGAATTATGCTACCCAATAGTAATAATAATAGTGATAATAATTCATATTTACAAGCCTGCAACACTGTCAAAATTTACAATTCGTTTTTTAGTTTGTGTGTGTGTTACAGGTAGAGCATTATATGCCCATACAGCCGGACATTTAATAGACTGATCCATTAAGCTCCGCCCCATTGTGTATTGACCAATCACAACCCATTGCACAACCAAAAGTCTGACATGCGTGCGCGTATGCGTGCGCGTATGCTTAGCGCGCGCAGCAGAGTCGTGCAGAATGACATTGGAGGGGAGCGTGTGTTCTTGCTCACACACACGCTGTGGGCGGAGCCTAATGGATCGGTGTACTACCACAGTGGTACACATTATAAAATATTATTATCATACCATCTTATTTATGTAATTATTTACTTCTCTAAACTTTTACAACTAATTTCTCTAGAGAGGAAAGTTACAAGGGAAGGGGGTGGGTTGATAACATCATGAAACACAATTCATCGGGGCTGAAGATGCTTTTAAAATTAATCAATCCTATTTGTACAATACTAATAATAATAACAATAATTGACCATTTGTATGTAGCGCATCACACATAGTGATTAAACATGTCCCTATGCGCTGTAGAGCGAACAGACAACAAAATACAAATACAAATATAAAATGTAAAAGAGGTTTTTTTAGGGGGGGGGGCAGTTGCTGTAGATGACAACTGATATATTTATATATGTGTGTTTTTGTGTGTTTTTGCTGGTGTTTTTTATTTTTTTATTAGAGGGGTGAGGGAGTGGTTGAAGGAAAATCTGTAACATATATACACATTTCGCGCTTGTGTGTTCTTTTGTTTATGAGAAGGGGTGAGGGGATGAGGGGGTGGGGATGCTGATAACACCTGTAACATTTACCCATCTTTCTATCTTGTGTGTTCCTTTCGTTGGGGTTGTTCATGTATTGATAAGCCAGAGGTGATTTTCAGAACCTACCCCCGAGTCCTATGTAAACTACCCCAAGAGCGAAATGAACTTGACCCAAATCTTACCGATACGATTAGTTTTTTGGAATAGCGAAGTAGATGATCACCGCTAGTATGACTAGGAGAATGATGATACAGATAACAAGCATAATCTTCTTCCGACGGGCTTTACTCTGCCAAAAAAACAAAAACAAAAAACAATCAGGATAAGAAATTAGATCAGCAGGGTGTGGGTTAAAGTCCCAGTCATGACAAGTTTGTCCTTAACACCACTGGGGTGGATTTCACAAAGAGTTAGGACCAGTCTTATCTCGAGTTAGGACCAGTTACTCGTCCTAACTTAGGACTATCCATGCAATTTGTATATCTCCTAGGACTAGTCTTAAGTTAGGACTAGTCCTAACTCTTTGTGAAATCGACCCCAGGACACCTATGGTAACAGTCAAAGACCAAGTGAGAGGACTAGTCTTTGAAAATTACCAAATGTTTGGCGTCTTTAAAGACTAATTAATTACATAAATAGCTGCATAAGCTTTCGTACAAGTAGCAACAATTACTTCATCAGATGCTACAGAAGCTTATGCAGTTTTTAAAACAATTTAAGTAGCAAAACACAACAACGACATGCCTACCAGAACCAGCAAAAAATAACTTTCTGACCTCAATTTCACAGAAATTTAAAGCATACAAAATCTAGCTAAGCACCACCAGGTTTGTTATTGTAATTATTGTTTTTGCTTAAAGGGTTTGTGTACTTTTTGCAACACATAACACAATGTACACATTATTTACACTAAACTTACACAGTTTGAAGATAATGATAGTAGAAAGCTTCCCTTAAAATATTACTACAAACAATGACACAAAAATAGTTTTTGTCAAAATTTTAGCGTGTACACCGTATTTGCCAGTTTTGATATTAACTCCCAAAATTTGTAAAAATGTTTAAGATGCTAAAATATTTGTTGTCTTACCGAGACGAAAATTATTTTTGTGTCATTGTTTTACTCATTCCTAAAAAAGTACAGCACCTCGGCACGTAACATTTTAAGAGACGCTTAATACCATCACTTTCTTCAAATACCATCACTTTCTTCAAACCGTGAACAAGTTTAATGTAAATCTGTGTCTGTTTGTGTTCAACAAAAAGTATCCATACCTTTTAACAAAGCAATTGGTTTTGGAATATTTTCTACTTTCTGAAATTGGGTCGTTGCTTGAAAAGTTTTCACGTACCATTTGAATGAATAAAGCAGGTTGGAGAAAGGGGATGGTCTAATTCTTGGGGATCGCAAAGTAGATGATGATACCAATGATGGCTAGAAGTACGACACAGCATATTACAATCATTATTTTTTTCCTTCGTGCCTTGGACTATCAACAAAACACATACCAAAAGGAAAGAAAATAAATAACAAACGAAAAAGGTACAGGTACGTGTGGACTTACTTAATGTTACTTTTTAATGTTTTCATTATTGACGAAGTTTAGGTCATGTTTCTGTTATCTTCAATGAGAAGTGATTTCTGAAAACAACTTAAGACTTTCAAAACATTTACCACGCTTCACCCTTAGATCCTTCTTAGATGGCATCTTAGCTCTTCATGAAAACTCAAAATGCAATTTTTTGTTGCTGAAGGACACAAGTGCCAAGGCTTGGGGGTTGAAATCACACTCTGCTGATCAGAAACACCAGAGTTTGAATTCGGTGATCTTAACCGCTCGGTCACGACACTGCCACATAATGCAACGCACTGGAGTTCTCTTTCATGCACATTCATTCAACCATGATAATGGATAGAGCAATCGGGCACAGAACTTAAACAAGGATAAGGAATCACCCACAAAATCAAAGGAAAATTCATGCGGGAAGAACTATAGAGGAATACATACCTGGTAGGTACTAGCTTTAACAAGCTGAGTATTGGCTTGGTCTACATGGACCTCTGCTGATTCCACATTGGCCTCTATGCTGTCTGTTAAAGTCAAGGTTGAAAAAGATTTCTGTTAATACAAGTCTTTGATTGGTTAAAGCCATTGGACACTTTCGGTAAACAGTAATGTCCAAGGCCCACACAACTTCTATATAAAATAACAAACCTGTGAAAATTTAGGCTCAATCAGTCATCGGAGTTGGGAAAAAATAACGGGAAAACTAACCCTTGTTTCTGCACGTTTCGCCGTGTCATGACATGTGTTTAAAATAAACACCTCCTGTAAACCCTGTAATTTATTTGTAAAGCTGTGAACTTTTTTTGTCTGTACCAAATACCAAAAGTGTCCAATGGCTTTAAGCCCATTATGTTCAGACACTCCTAGTGTAAACTTTAACCCTAACCTTAACCCTAATCCCAATCCTTACCCTTACCCTTACCCTAACCTTAACGCCAACCCTAAACCTAACCTGACAACCCAAACCCCCAACCCTAGCCATGTGCTGTACCCTATAGCATTCATGTAGTATTTCATAGTGTAATTCCATCGCAGGTTTAAGACAATCTAAAACTTACCAATCATATCTCCTTGCTCATGGACCATGGTGGCAAGATCCTTAAAGATGGTGTTCACATCTACGATATCAGACTGAAAAAAAAAGAAACAACGGGTTTTTAAAATGTGAATCCACACGGTGAAAGTATCTACACAGTACACATTCAACCCTCCTACTATTTGACCATAAAATATGCACTTGACAGGTTTGAAAGGGTTTGTCAACTCTCTAAAAAATGGTACCGAGAGTAGGAGGGTTAGGTAAAGAGTTTTTTGTATGGTAAGCAAACCTCAAGTTTCTTGAGCTGAGATTAACTATACAAACTGCAAACACGTGCACTTGACAGGTTTCAAAAGGTTTGTCAACTCTCTAAAAAATGGTACCAAGAGTAGGATGGTTAGGTAAAGAGTGTTTGGTATGGTGCGCAAACCTCAAGTTCCGGAGCTGAGATTAACTATACAAACTGCAAACACGTGCACTTGACAGGTTTCAAAGGGTTTGTCAACTCTCTAAAAAATTGTACCAAGAGTTGGATGGTTAGGTAAAGAGTGTTTAGTATGGTAAGCAAACCTCAAGTTTCTTGAGCTGAGATTAACTATACAAACTGCAAACACGTGCACTTGACAGGTTTTAAAGGGTTTGTCAACTCTCTAAAAAATGGTACCAAGAGTAGGATGGTTAGGTAAAGAGTGTTTTGTATGGTGCGCAAACCTCAAGTTCCGGAGCTGAGATTCACTATACAAACTGCAAACACGTGCACTTGACAGGTTTTAAAGGGTTTGTCAACTCTCTAAAAAATGATACCAAGAGTTGGATGGTGAGGTAAAGAGTGTTTTGTATGGTAAGCAAACCTCAAGTTTCTTGAGCTGAGATTAACTATACAAACTGCAGACACGTGCACTTGACAGGTTTTAAAGGGTTTGTCAACTCTCTAAAAAATGATACCAAGAGTAGGAGGGTTAGGTAAACAGTGTATAGTATGGTAAGCAAACCTCAAGTTCCGGAGCTGAGATTCACTATACAAACTGCAGACACGTGCACTTGACAGGTTTTAAAGGGTTTGTCAACTCTCTAAAAAATGATACCAAGAGTAGGAGGGTTAGGTAAAGAGTGTTTAGTATGGTAAGCAAACCTCAAGTTTCTTGAGCTGAGATTAACTATACAAACTGCAGACACGTGCACTTGACAGGTTTTAAAGGGTTTGTCAACTCTCTAAAAAATTGTACCAAGAGTAGGATGGTTAGGTAAAGAGTGTTTTGTATGGTGCGCAAACCTCAAGTTCCAGAGCTGAGATTCACTATACAAACTGCAAACACGTGCACTTGACAGGTTTCAAAGGGTTTGTCAACTCTCTAAAAAATGATACCAAGAGTAGGAGGGTTAGGTAAAGAGTGTTTTGTTTGGTAAGCAAACCTCAAGTTTCTTGAGCTGAGATTCTCTCTCCTTCAAGGCTTCAAAGTCTTCTTGTTGGAATTGACTTTGCTGCATTGCTTGGGGCTGGTTGGAGCTGTGAAATACAAGGAAAAGAAATTAATGAATTTCTTGACTGGATCAAAAACAGAAATTTGACCCGGGATATTTTTTGTTGCGTTCAGGTACTGTTTGTGCTTAACGCAGCTCTACTAAATTAAACTCTTGTTGCAATTGTACAGTAATGTCTAAGAAGAAAATCTCTGCTAGGGTCGAAACGTCAGGCCATTATCTATTTTTTGCATTTATACCATCGGTCCATTTGGTTGGTAAGTTGTTTGCAACAGCTAATTCTATTTTCTCTTATACTTTCAGAAAATAAATCAGCAAAAAGAAAGAAAAAAAACTTACCTTTCCCAGTTGATCAGAGCATTGGGACCCTCATCATAATCCTCCTAAAATATAAAATAATGGACACAGAAACAATTGATAAAAGCCCATAAGTTTAATGACATGCAGCAAAATTGAAGAAAAAAAAACATGGTTTATTATTTCCCATATGAAACAGAATTAATTTGACTGATATCGACTGATTGGACATGAAAAATTTACAAACATTATTGAAAACAAACAATGTAATGAACTTTAAAAAGACGGCCAATCCTGAACAAGACTCGGTCACTTTTGACCCTCTCTAGATCGTTCTTGGCTGCCTCTTGTTCTATTTTTTAGGAAAAACGCAGAAGCCACTCATCATGGAAAAACTAGAAAAGGAAAACTTACAGCCAATCCTGAATGAGCTCGGACACGCTTGACCCCTTCTCGTTCTTTCTGGGCTGCTTCTCGTTGGACCCTTTGAAACTGATTAAGAGCCGCTGTGAAGTCGCTGGTGAATCTTTCTTTCTGCATTCTCTGCTGTCTCTGTGAGCGATAAATGATAATAAATAATTATAAGTTCTTCAGCCCCACCAACCAGGTTCTTATAGTAGATGATACACAAATGCCTTCATCCTTGCGGACAGTGAAGGGGGTTACCCTGTTTCAGCCCCAGAAGATGATGTAGTAATGTGCCCCTGATGGCAGTTGATTCAGGTTGATAGCCCAAATCAGTAAAGTATTGCCTTGGCGATATCTCATAAAAAAACAAAAATAATAATAACAAATAATAATATTGTTACGTCATCGGTAACTTACCTGATCAGATGGAGAAATTGGAGGAGGGGCGGAGCTTAAATCCTTCAACATTCTATTGGTGTCCTTTGCCAACTGGTTGGTGTAATGCTGTACCTCATCACTGAAAATCAAATTTAAACAAAATAAAAAATAAAAAGTTTGCTTAAACAAATGCCTTTCCCGATCTTTCTCACATGCTGCCCGGCGCCTATGAAACAAATTGCCAGCGCTAATAAAATCATCTGGTGTCGATTTCACAAAGAGTTAGGACTAGTCCTAGGAGATATACACATTGCATGGATAGTCCTAAGTTAGGACGAGTAACTCGTCCTAACTCGAGATAAGACTAGTCCTAACTCTTGGTGAAATCCACCCCAGTTTCTTTAACCAAATCAAGTATTTGAGTAAATAGTTTTTGTTTTACTTTTTTTTTTTTTTTTTTAGAAATTGTATTTTGTATTTCTCTACCATATGTACCACATGTTCTGTGTTCTGGATTTCATCTTAGCTCAGAGTTTTTAGTTATTGTCCACGAACACTTACGGATTTATATGCGCTTTATAAGTTTTCATTATTAATGTTATATTCTTTAATATTAAGAGTGAGTACTGATCATCTACTCAAAGATATTTTTAAGCAAAAATGTTAAAACTTACAGCTTTGCTCGAAGGCTTTTATTATCGTCAGATGTGCCAAGTCTGGTTATTATTCTTTCAATTTCCCTCACTGGAAAAAAAGAGGAAAAACAGAAGAAAAAAATAACTACCAAAATAATAAATTTACAAAAACACAAATCGCAACAATAACAAATCAAGTTTGCTGGTGCACTAGTAAAAGTTAAAGGAATACATCCTCCAGAGCCGAAGTCATATTCAGGCTTGTGTATGAAAATAAAACAAAACAAAAACTGAATCAGTTGACTGCGGTTTTTACAACCAAAATTAAAGACAACGTATTTTGAACTTCCCTCTTGAAGGAGCACAGCAATTTTGCTCCGGTTAAAGGGGTACTTCCTTGAGGGAAATGTATGTCTTGGAACTTTGCAAAGGGCACCACAGTAAAAGCACAGGGCACCATGGCAAATGCTGAGAGTGCTGTGAATTATTTTGCGACCTGCATACTTTTTTTGATCATCATTGGTAGATCAGATATTTGCAAAACTCTATATCTATTGTACAATTTGAGCAAATACTATCTATTTTGAACTCACCATTTTGAGATATTTTTTGTATGTTAGAACCTATACTCTGTGTCAACCTGTTGTAGTCTGCGGTGGAGCTGTTTCTGCCTGTTCAACAAACCAAAAAATACAAAATAATAATAAAGAGGCTTCGTATATAAAGCGCTCATATCCATCACTCAGTGACGCTCAAGGCACTTTAACATTCAGTATTTTCCTGCAAGGTATGTAGGACTACGTTTGAATTATGAGACCTACTCCTTTCACACAGCACGATGGAATGGTTACAAGTTGCAGTGGCGTAATATGCAGCCATTCAAACCAGGAACACTGGGGCGAACCCCATTAAGTGCACTGTGCATTACACAACACACACGATCAATGGCTTCACGTCTCATCCGAAGGACAAAGCATAATGGTTTTGAAAGTGTTTTGCTTATTGACACAGGTGTCACGACTGGGACTCGAACCCACACTCTGCTGATCACAAACACTAGATCTTGAGTTCGATACCCTAAACTAAGCTTGGGCGATATCACAACATTATCGAATATCGCGATATTAATTTGGAAACGATTTTGATATCGGATGGATTTGGTTTTAATCGAAATATCGCGATATATCGCGATATATCGCAGTAATCGCGATAATCGCGATATATCGCAATATCGATTAAATATCGCGATGTATTTGCTAGCTGAGACATCTTGCACCCCATAGGTTTGGAGTAAAAGCAGAAGAATAGGTCATTAGAACACCTCTCTTAAGCTATGACTGTCTCTTCTACAACTTTCACTTGGAGTTTGAAGACTGATGATGTCAAATTTCATTAATCGCGATTATATCGAATATCGCGATATATTGTCGGCGATATATCGTGAATAAAATAAATCGATATCGCCCAAGCTTACTCTAAACCACTAGGCCATGACACACCACACGTGAACCACAATTGGACTGATGATTGGTATAGAGCTACAAGGAGTTATACAAAGGGAAAGATAAGCTGTAATTCAACAAAGTGTCATGCAGGGGTCCGTACAAAAATTAATGACAATTGAACATGAAAATAACAAACATTTAGTAGATGTAGATCATGCAGAGATGCAGAAAAAGACTAAAATACATTTGACAGTTAGCCAAAGATGAAAGAAAACAAGAACGTCAGCTGCTCAACTGACAAGGTGCATGTCTGAAATTGCAAACTGAGTTTCCTAAGATTCTTCATTTTAGTTTTTCAACTAATTGTATTAGCTAACAACAATTAGTATAATGTTTGACATCACAAAACTTCTAAAGACAGTTAGCCCAAGGATTGTCTACCTGCTGATCCAGATGAGTACGTGGAATAACCTCCATCATTGTACCCACCTCCACCTACTCCTCCTCCTCCAGTTCCTCCGAAGTCCCCCTTACCAAACGACATCTTCTCTCTCTCTCTCTCTCGCTGCCTTCTTCAAGAAAGATTCCTTCGACGCTGATTGGGGTTAATAACTTGCGATGGTCCAACTTCAGGATTGGTCCAATGTATCTTTTTCTCTTTGCCGCTTGACTAAAAGGTCATCCTAGGTCGTCATGATTTGAATCGAGATTTGAAAACTGCAAACTGAAAGAAACGAAACAAATTTTGTCAATTATCAGGGCACGATTTTGCGGGGAACACCAACAAGAAATGTTGACAATCACTGGCCTCGGACCCTGACCACGGATCACATTACATGTAAATCAAAGCGTATGACACTGATGAGAAGAAGTTTTAATTTTGGTTGATTTTTTTAACATGGATGGAGGAAGAAATAGAAATGTGAACATGATCATGATCAAGTGTACTCACTGTTACATGTTTAGTGTATGCATGGAGGTAGGGGTGTATGTAAGATTTGTTTTACTTGTGACAAGGCCAGGTATGGTATTAATTAGTTCTTGAAGTTAACAGTGCACACACCCGACCCCAGGTGAGAGGAAGTACGTGAGGGATCGATGACGTCATGTCACAAAAATCCGCATTGTTGTTTTGTGGCCACAGTCACACTGTTCTCTGACTCAGTCACTTGATGATGATCGTGACTTGTCGAAATAATATGTCAAATTCAACACCCAGAATTTCGGCGACCCAGTCAATACAATATTCTCATTTTATTTCACTGGAAAACTTGCCCAGTGGTTCAGACGATGACACAATAGTTTACCAAATAAAAATCCGATCTTTGAAGATCACCTTAGAAAGGTAATTATAACGACCAGATAGAAAACAACTTACCGTACACGCAGGAGTGGGAGTGTTTGCACAATAAAATCTGTACAGATCTCTGACGAAAGAGGGCGCCCTAAAGATCATTTAATTCATAACTCTTGAGGGCCCCTTGGAGAGTTCGAGATGTTCCTGTTTACTTCTTCTGCAAGTTCTCATGGTTTTGCCGTTCTCTGGAGTACCATGGTCTCTGGAGTCTGGTTCGTTTCAATTTCTACATTCAATGGATTGAGTATGTCAAATACCATTTTCTACCAAAAGAATATTGTCATTATTTGTAACTTAAATTAAATCGGTTCATTCATCATAAAACTGCTATTAATTATCAACACGGACCAGATCAACTCGAGTCAAACCGTAGGGAAACCAAACTCTCAGTCTCACTAGAAAATCTTCAACAATTTCGTTCACCCACCCTTCAACCAATAAGGACTGTTACAAATTGTCCTTTGTTCCAAGATCACTTGTTGAATGGAAAAGAGAAACTCCTTCAATAGACTCATTCAAGACGAGGCTAGATAAAATCCAAAAAACCACTTTCATAAGCCAAGGGGAGCTCACCACGTTTTGTAGAGATACGTATATCTATATTATAGATAAATCATGACATATTTTTCCTAAAAAGTTAATAAAAAGTGTAGGCCTATTACTATACCAATTAATTATTAATTAAAAAAAAGGAAAAGTTTCCGTATGGCGCCACCACTTTTTCATTCGATATGAAATAATATAGTATCTAATTTACCTCAATGAGATATCCCTTTTTGTAAAAAGGTGGTGGCGCCATACGGAAAGTTATCCCCCCAAAAAAATAATAGTTTCAGCGTGTCTTTATGAATGAGTTGATTGTGCTTACACTTGTATTGTAACTTGTTCCAACGAACTTGGAGAAAAAATCGGTCGTCCATAACTACACAAGTAGCCAGTACTACTACCAGTACTTGTCTGTTGTCAATTGTAATTGTATCACTTCTTTATAAATTTATTGATCATTCATTAACTTTTGATTGACAAATAATTTGATACTAATTTAGTAACTGCTAATCATTGAACTGCCGTTTAGGTTGGACTGGACGTCAATGTGTCAACTTGGAATCATCGCTGTGGCAGAGGTACGTCCATCTTGTCATCTGTCGCCCTCGTGAGATTATGATTAGAACTGAAGATTAAACCCATCAGTGCAATGTCGGAACAGCGACTTGGGCATCAGATGCCGGATGGGACCATGAGGTTTGTCAGCGCTTCACGTCGGCGTTGCTGCTCATGGGTCTTGGTCGGCTGTGGTAGTGTGCTGTTGCTGATAGGTGTTACTCTCTTTGTGTTTGGTTTGGCACCGAGTGGTCGTGCCTTGTGGAGTCAAATAAAATGGCTCGGTGTTGCATGCGGAGGTGAGTTGAAACTTCAGAACTTTATCATCAAAATCTTGGCTCTTTATAGTCGTTTGTGAACGCTCCTAACGCTTTCATTTCTTTACCCCTTTCTGAATTTGTTCTTGTATAAAAAAGAGCTAAGACTGAATGACAATTGAACTGTTGTTAAAATTGCATCTCTGTAGTGAAGAGCATTTTGGTTTCATAGACAGTGGCAAATACAAAGTCAGAGGGTGGGAAGGTGAGGGGCTTAAGCTGAGAGCTCTTGCCCCTCTCACCCAATCCCCCTCCCCCCTAAAAAAAACCTCCAAACCACCCCCAAACTAAAACATGAGATTGAAAAAATGACCAATTGATGACTTCAAGTTCATCAAATAGCCCCATGTCTTTTCCCCCACTTCCCCCCCCCCCTCAAAAAAAAAAAAAAAAAAAAAAAAAAAACATGTGTGGTCACATTCTTCCTTTAGAGTAATGATACTTTTTCTGTCAACAGGGACTTTTCTGTATGGTTCAAAAACTAAAATAAAAAACTAAAATATGATGTGTAAATTTATGTTGCAATACACTTTGTTGTTTTGACCCTCAGTTATTGGACTGGTTCTGCTGGTTGGATCTGTAGTGTTATACTTCAAAGCTACTGGAACCAAGGATGCCAGACAGTATCCAGTGGAAAGGGTTCATTCAAAAAGAATAGGCAAGTCAAATAATGTTACTCTGCTTGCTTGCTTGCTTAAAAGGCACTGGACACTACTGGTAATTACTCAAAATAATTGTTCGCATAAAAAGCTACTTTAGACGAGCAAGGGAGAGCTATTGATAGTTGTGTATAATACATCAATTGAGAAAACTGGTCTTTGACAATTGCCTTTAGAGGCACAGTATAGATTGATAACTATTCAAAAATTGTTGACAACAAAAACTTACCATTAGGGAAGCACTGCTGCTGTTGACAGGGAAACAAATGAACTTTATCTGCTTTTGTCCTCCAATAGGTGAGCACAGAAAGTCCACTTCAAGCAACAAACATAAAGAGAGTGTCAACAGACGTCAGGAGACGGTCAACAGCTGTAATTAGAGTGTCAACGCCGTCAATAGACTGTCAAGGGTCGTCCAGAGAGTGTCAACGGCCGTCAAGAGATTGTCAACAGCCGTCAAGAGAGTTTAAACAGACATCAAGAGACTGTCAAAGGGTCATTCTTTCTGGTAATTTTCAGACCATCTTCAGGGGATTCCGATATCTTTTTCTACAGTCCTACCCATAAAGGAGACGATTAAGAGCTGTAATGCATTGATTGAGATGTGTGCCTTTTTAACTGTTTATTTGCAGAAATGTTTGATTACAAGACGTTTTAAAAAGAAACTATTTATGACCTTCCTTAAGGCCTTGTACTCAACAGTACCTATCCTACATCTTACAAGAGTCCAGTACCTATCCTACATCTTACAAGGGTCCAAATGTTATGCCTCAAAGGCACTGGACACTATTGGTAATTATTCAAAATGGTTGTTAGCATAAAATATTACGTGGTAACGAGCAATGGAGAGCTGTTGATAGTATAAAACACTGTGAGAAATGGCTTCCTCTGAAATGTAGTCTTTTAGAGAGAGGTAATTTCAGCTGAAAACCTTCTTTCATTAATCTCTTGCAGATTCGATTTTATTTTATGCATACGCTGGGATACACCAAATGAGAGTACATGTACTGGTCTTGACAATTACGAAAGGTGTCCCGACCAGTGCCTTTAAGTAAAATCAAAGGTTCCTTATTGATATTGTTATCTTATAATTGCCTTCGTTCATTAATGAAATAATATATTTTTTCATCGGGTGATGTATTTTTGTAAAAGATATTTATATTTGTATACACATTAATATTTATGTTATACTACAGATCGCCAAGAGTAACAATACATTATTCTGTATTCTTGTAAGATTCGATGCTGTTTTGTTGTACCCCATTTTAATAAAAGATCACTGAAGTCTTTCCAAATTTTGTTTGGTTTCCAACTTTTTGTCTGCAGTTTTGTTTGTAAAAGCTGGAGTTAGAACATAAGTTCATGGTGCACCATCAAAACTGTAGTCGAATAAATTGCTCTATTCTTGCCTGGTCAGTCGCGAAAACTGTGTCCTCGAGCAAGACACTTTATCCCTTTATCATAAATGCTTCTCTCCACACAGGAGTACAATAGGGTACTAGCAAGGCACTTTATTGGGTTTCAGCTAGGCATTGGAGCTATGCGCTTTTTCATAAATGGTTCTCTCCACACAGGAGTACAATCGGGTACTAGCAAGGCACTTTATTGGGTTTCAGCAAGGCATTGGAGCAAGTCACTTTATCATTAATGCTTCTCTCCACACAGGATTACAATAGGGTACTAGCAAGGCACTTTTTGGTTACCAGCAAGGCACTCGAGCAAGACACTTTATCATAAATGCTTCTCTCCACACAGGAGTACAATAGGATACTAGCAAGGCACTTTTTGGTTACCAGCAAGGCATTCGAGCAAGTCACTTTATCATAAATGCTTCTCTCCGCACAAGAGTACAATAGGGTACTAGCAAGGCACTTTTTGGTTACCAACAAGGCACTCGAGCAAGACACTTTATCATAAATGCTTCTCTCCACACAGGAGTACAATTGGGTACTAGCAAGGCACTTTATTGGGTTTCAGCAAGGCATTGGAGCTATGCGCTTTTCATAAATGCTTCTCTCCACACAGGAGTACAATAGGGTATTAGCAAGGCACTTTATTGGGTTTCAGCAAGGCATTGGAGCTATGCGCTTTTTCATAAATGCTTCTCTCCACACAGGAGTACAATAGGGTACCAGCAAGGCACTTTATTGGGTTTCAGCAAGGCATTGGAGCTATGCGCTTTTTCATAATGCTTCTCTCCGCACAGGAGTACAATTGGGTACTAGCAAGGCACTTTATTGGTTTCAGCAAGGCATTCGGAGCTATGCTTTTCATAAATGCTTCTCTCCACACAGGAGTACAATAGGGTACTAGCAAGGCACTTTATTGGGTTTCAGCAAGGCATTGGAGCTATGCGCTTTATCATAAATGCTTCTCTCCGCACAAGAGTACAATAGGGTACTAGCAAGGCACTTTTTGGTTACCAACAAGGCACTCGAGCAAGACACTTTATCATAAATGCTTCTCTCCACACAGGAGTACAATTGGGTACTAGCAAGGCACTTTATTGGGTTTCAGCAAGGCATTGGAGCTATGCGCTTTTCATAAATGCTTCTCTCCACACAGGAGTACAATAGGGTATTAGCAAGGCACTTTATTGGGTTTCAGCAAGGCATTGGAGCTATGCGCTTTTTCATAAATGCTTCTCTCCACACAGGAGTACAATAGGGTACCAGCAAGGCACTTTATTGGGTTTCAGCAAGGCATTGGAGCTATGCGCTTTTTCATAAATGCTTCTCTCCGCACAGGAGTACAATTGGGTACTAGCAAGGCACTTTATTGGGTTTCAGCAAGGCATTGGAGCTATGCGCTTTTTCATAAATGCTTCTCTCCACACAGGAGTACAATAGGGTACCAGCAAGGCACTTTATTGGGTTTCAGCAAGGCATTGGAGCTATGCGCTTTTTCATAAATGCTTCTCTCCGCACAGGAGTACAATAGGGTATTAGCAAGGCACTTTATTGGGTTTCAGCAAGGCATTGGAGCTATGCGCTTTTTCATAAATGCTAGGGTATTAGCAAGGCACTTTATTGGGTTTCAGCAAGGCATTGGAGCTATGCGCTTTTTCATAAATGCTTCTCTCCACACAGGAGTACAATAGGGTATTAGCAAGGCACTTTATTGGGTTTCAGCAAGGCATTGGAGCTATGCGCTTTTTCATAAATGCTTCTCTCCACACAGGAGTACAATAGGGTACCAGCAAGGCACTTTATTGGGTTTCAGCAAGGCATTGGAGCTATGCGCTTTTTCATAAATGCTTCTCTCCGCACAGGAGTACAATTGGGTACTAGCAAGGCACTTTATTGGGTTTCAGCAAGGCATTGGAGCAAGTCACTTTATCATAAATGCTTCTCTCCGCACAGGAGTACAACATAGCGAGTAGTGAGAGTAACGTGCGATGGACTGGCATCCTGTGCAGGGGGAATAAAAATATTCTCAATCTTTTAATGCCAATGAAAACGAATATCAACTGTATCATGACCATATTATTTTTATAGCCTACCCCTGATACAGTTTATTTCTGTTCTGGCGGATTACGTGTAATAAACCAACCAGACAACAATCTATGATAACCAAATAAATAATTCCAACCTTGGTAATAGATATGACCAAATCTCCAAACAATGTCAATAAATCCACAGAGATAGTGTCCAGGTTGGCTTACAGAGAACTACACTTATTTGGTTAATTCTTTGATATTATGTTGTTGGAAATGAGACGTCACATAATTGTTCGTGCAATCCTGCCTGCTTATTAACTGCTACAGGGGCGGAAGGTAGAAAATAGGCCGGAACGACTACTGTAGCTGTAGTGGACAGGGGAGACCTCTCGTTATAAACTTCGATCACTACCGCGGAGTGAGTTCTCATCCGGACTCAACGTTTCGAGCTTGCTCTAGTCATCGTCAGGAGACTTGGTGGTCGGTGTTCTCCAACAATCAGTAGGTCTACATGCCTACTCTGGCATCACGCGATAATGTAGGGTAACGATTGGTATCTACTTGCCAGGTACATTGAGTTCTTTTAAGAGCTTGTCTGGATTACTGAGTGTTTGAAATCTTCAAAATAATCTCAGTTATTTGAACTCGATTGCCAAACTATGAATTCAAATCGTAGAAAAGTGTAACCGTTTCCAGTTGATTTGGCAAGGCCGTAGTGTTGGAGCTCCTGTGATGGAAACGGGTTAGTGTTAATGAGATGACGACACTTCACTTTGACTTGGTTTAGGTTTTCAAGATGAGCAACCGAAGGAAACTCACGTGTATTGTTTCAGTTGTATGTGTCGTCGTTTTGTCTCAGGTGAAGTTATTTACGGGTAAGTCGCTTAATTAACTTTTTTTTAATTGTTATTAATTTGTTTGTAGGGAGGGGGTGGGGTAATGATTGAAGAAAGCAAGAGAGTCTAGGGAAAAACGAAATGTATGCTTGTATGCTTGTCACACTTTTTTAAAATATCATTTGGCATTATTGATGTACTTTTGGTAGAAAATAAACATGTTTATTTAAAAGATAAAATGGATTGTGTGGTATTAACATTTGCCCTTCCGGTCCTGTGGGAAAAAGTCGGGGGGGGGGCTGTTGCCACGCCCTTATAGGTTAGCTAAATAGAGAAATAAAATGAATCCAAATAATTCTAGACGTGGGCAGGTAAATAAGTCACTAAGATGTTGGGAAATGCAAAGAAAATGTTAAGTATAACCATGGTGTCAGGATTAGATGGACTGTTTTAAGCCTTGACATACAGCTAATGACTTTCATAAAATCAAAATCAAAAGTTGTTTTATCCATTTTAATACTTATCAAATTAATTTCCTTTGGCATTCAGCTTCACCAGCTTGTGGTTTACCTGCGGTATTTCCACATGCTCAATGTGATCAGCTAGCCATTGGTAGTGAAACCTACTCTAACTGCTCATGTATTCCCGGATATGAGCTTACTGGAACTACTGCAGTACCCGTAGGCTTACTGAGATGCAGTAACAACGGGTCATGGGATGGAGTGAGCCCAGTGTGTATTGGTAAGCAGAAAACCCTAGCTATAAGTAAATAATAAATGCAGTATTACTTGCTTAGTCAATTTATAATCAGAAGCATTTATATAGCGCCAAAATCCGTCTCAAAAGACGCTCAATGCGCTTTAAAGACACAGGACACTATTGGTAATTGTCAAAGACTAGTCTTCTTACTCGGTGTAATTCAACATATGCATAAAATAAAAACCTGTGAAAATTTGAGCCCTTTGGTTGTCGAAGATGCGAGAAAAATAATGAAAGAAGAAACACCCTTGACACACGAAGTTGTGTGCTTTCAGATGCTTGATTTCGAGACCTCAAAAAATGTATAAACTTGAGGTCTCGAAATCAAATTCGTGGAAAATTATTTCTTTCTTGAAAACTACGTCACTTTAGATATTTTATACTATCAACCTCTCCCCATTACTCTATACCAAGTAAGGTTTTATGCTAATAATTATTCTGAGTAATTACCAATAGTGACAACTGCCTAATCAGCAAGCAGAGGATTCTGGGTGAAATCTGAAATAGTTTACACAATGAACACTTTCATCTCAACTATTATCTAGGTTTTATTCAAGCAATTTAAACATTATTTTATTTGAAGGTTCTTTAAGTGCGATCAATAATACAAAGCAAATTAATAAATAACAGATAATGTGTGCAATTTAAAAGTTAATTAAAAATGTGAAAATAATGACAAAATATACAATTTTATACAAGCAACCATCTTAAGAATTAAGTTTCAAATTTTAGAGGTAATCCTAAATATTTCTACGAAGTAAAACAAAAATGAGGCAATATAGGCATGTGATGGTAAGCCTGACGTGAAGGCTGATTTTTTTTATCATAATCAATTTTTATGAATCCTACTTTGAATTAATTATTTTAATTTTTAGTTCGGGTCCGGAAATAATTGTAGGTGCTTGAAAACAAAATCTATTCAACAGATAGGAATGTTGATGTATTTGATTAATTGTTTTGTTTCAGTTGAAAAGACCAACGATCTTGTCATGAATTTGACCAGGACATATTTTATAAACAGTTCAACAAATAATGTGCTTCTACCGTTTCTTCTAATTATTAATTCTGTTTGTGCATAAAATGTACAGCTAAAATACACCGAACAAGCGTCGCTCTCAATCACAATATCTCTTATCTCATCTATGCAGGCCTGGGTCCAATTTCATAGAGGTGCTATAGGCACAAAAATCTGCTTAGCACGAAATTTGTGCCTTGATAAAAGCAGGATTACCAACCAAATTTCCACGCGATTTTCAGGATAAGCAAACAACAGGTGAATATACAAGTAACAAGCAAGATGCAACAAGTGGAAATTTGGTTGGTAATTCTGTTTTTATCATGGGAGAAATTTCGTGCTTAGCAAATTTTTGTGCTTAGCAGCTCTATGAAGTTGGGCCCTGATGCTTCACGGAAGCAACGAAGGCGATTGCCTTCATGCCCCTTGGTCATTGTTTTGGTGCCCTCAGTGTGACCTAATTAAAACGAAGCACACAGGCTTGCATCTATCTAGAACTGAGTCAAAAACACACTGAAAATTGTGTCTCAAAGGATCAAACTGTAGACGTTCCACGTCATGATGAGAATAATCTGAAAAACCAAATATATTTCAAGTCTAAATGAACTTATTAAATTATTAAATGTCTAGAAATTGACGAATTGTTAGTTAGAATTGATCACAGTTCCATATGTACGCCTCGAGTCAGGATTGAAACAGTTTCAAGACGTGATGCGTCGCGATGATCGGAACATCTTACGGCTGATAGAAGTGACAAATCTCCCTGAGGATGAAACAGTTTCAAGACGTGATGCGTCGATATAATCGAATTATATTACGGCTCATAGAAGTAAAAGTTCTCCTTGAGTCAGGATTTGAACAGTTTCAAGACGTGATGCGTCGCGATAATCTGAACATCTTACGGCTCATAGAAGTAACAGTTCTCCTCGTACTTGATATCAGTGACGTCAGCCTCCTTGAGACTGGCATGGTTGAGCTGGCAGCTCGTCTTGTTATCAGCTTGCTTCCAGAGATTGAAGGAGCGGCAAAGAGGCTCCGCCCAGCACGCCAGACCACACCCAATGGACTCCTTGACCGGATAGCTCTTGATCTGATGGTTGAGCAGACACTGCTGTGGTACGTGAGAGTAACGACGGCTTTGCTGACGGCACCCGTAAGCAAGTGCCGACATTTCACAGGCGACAAAATAATTGTAACGACAATAAATGTCTGCCCATTTGCCTTCTGCACTGCCTACCATTCTGACGCAGTCCTCGTTGGGCTGATTACTGTTAGTGTCCCAATTTCCAAAACTCGAAGTTCCCTCATTATCCGAGCATAAGAAATTCTCGTTATCATGTCTGTAGCAGTTGATCCACAACTGTAGCTCATCTGAACTGGTGGCGCCTAATTCTCTCATCCATGCACTCATTTCTTCCCATACAAAGATCTGCTCTTCGATCGAGTTTGGAAAAACAAGACTAACTCCGGGCAAGTCACAAGCCTTCTTAGCAATGGTCCCATTCATCTTCTGAGGCAGTAAGATGTAGCAGGAGTCGTGCCAAGTCAACCAGCCGGGAGGACACGCTGCTTGGAGTGCCCGTAAGATGCTGACCATCAGAATCAGAACAAAGATCACCTCACTAAATGGTGTCATTTTGATTTCAATATGTTATTGTTTTCGTAGTGAAAGTTACTCGTGTTCTGGAGTACACTGAGTAATAATTTCAGAATGCACGGCTCGTAGATTAGTCACTTTTCTTGTTTCTACACAAGAACAAAACTGCTTCGCATGGTCTTTGGTAAAAGCATCAGTACCTACATCAGAACACGCTTTCTAAATATACACTAACCACAGCTGATTCTGATTTTGAAAATTGACAATTCAGGAACGCAATATCTTTCTATGGCAGAAATCTTGTAATGTCAACCATCCATGAGGACACACAGCTTCAGGAGAAGCCAAGACGGACACAATGAAATCAAAAAGAAATTCTTCAACGAAGTCAATACTGCAGTCTTGACCACCACTCTGTGCCGATTCAGTGACGACTGTGACTCAACAAGTGAAATGTGTGGGCTTTTTAACCCAAGAATAAACGCTGTTGTTGCCTATGGAAACGATTAGTTTTTGCCCTGAAGTGTGCAATTAACCACAAAATTTATTATATTTAAAATACCAGCATGGTTCCTAATTAACCCAGTTTGCGTGGTAAACCCATTGTTTAGAGGCAAATAATCAAATAGGCCTACTTCAAGGGCCGATTTAACAACTTATGAATAAGGCTTGCGTTATTGATCCACTGCTGTTGACTAGAAACGAAGTATTTTTACCTGAAAGTGTGCATTTTACCGTGAGATTGATCTAATTTTCACCACCGGAGTCCCTGTGCTGAAATCCCGTACAATTTAGAAACCTTTGCCGAAGAAACAAGGCTAATTTCCTGCATTGTAAGTGAAGCGCAAAAGTCCTTTGTGGTAGGGAAATAATGGACTTTTAATTTGTGGGTCAATTTAGGAAACTCGGTTTACGTCATGCCATTTCCAATAGCGCAGTTTCTGTTTCGCAACTCCTTGCCAATACTATACAAGCCGCTGAGTCTCTTCCAGCCACAACGAGTGACGCAGTAACAGAACCAGAAAATCACAGGGCTTTATAAAACAACAATATCTCATCCCTTTCTCTTGGGGGCAGGCCAATTTGTTATTGACATGAATTGCAACGAGAGTACAAAGCTACGTCTTGAAGCAATATCCAATAGCTTTGAAACTTGAAGAGTTTTCATCTTGTGAAAAACTGCTCTCTTGACTAATTAGTTGAAGGTGCAAAGATGATAAAGTGTGGTAAATAAGGAATAAAGCAGACATTCTTTCCATAAACGTATTTTTTGCAAGCGCAGGTATGTCATTTTAGGTCAGTGTAAAACTAAGAAGTGGCTATAGTGTTCATCTACTAATTCAGTCAACGACTTACGTCTGTTCTGGTATTTGCTATATGCTAAAGAATAACCAAATGGCACATCTTTAATTTCTTTCTTTTCACAAATATTTCCAGTGATTTTTCTAAAAACATTTCCTCTAAAACATTCTGTAAAAACTTTAAACAGTGCTCTTAAAGTGCTTCGTGATATCGGCCATTGCTGTTTTTGGTAGTGATGTAGAAAACAGTTGGAATAAAGTACAGAAGTGGACCCACTATAGATTTGTATTTTTCTATACATTTTGGTTCCTTTTAAAATGTAAACTATTCATTAATCATAAAATTGGGGTTTTAAGGTTAATGACTGATCGAGCTTACAAGAAAGAAAAGTATTCAACCAGTAAAATGTTTCCTAACGTAGAAACACATGCATGGCTCTATCAGCTCTTTACAAACAAAACTATTCCAAGTACTATAATGTAGTCCTATATAAAAAATGTCAAACCAAGAAACTGTCAAACTTATCAAGTGGAACTTGTGCTCAGTTTGCATCGATCGCGATTTTATGCAGGCCCTATGTCTTGGGTCACGATTGAAACAGTTCCAAGACGTAATACGTCGAGACGATCGAATAATCTTACGGCTCAAAAAAATAACAGTTCTCCTTGAGTCATGATTGAAACAGTTTCAAGACGTGATGCGTCGCGATGATCTGAACATCTTATGGCTCATGGTTGAAGTAAACCGCTTTTGAAATTTCTGAATCTATCTGTACAAGCTTCCTGTAAACTCTTCAGTTTAGTCTGCAGCAACGTAACTTTAGCATATGAGATCTTTTGTAAACATGGAAGTGTTGCTTGGAGATGGACGATCAAAATAATTATACATAATTAAAATTGCCGCTCTGTATCGATTTTGATTATTATTTCCTCTTCAAAATCAAGGTTGATCAATAGAAACTGACAATGGCTCTCGTCTCTTGGCGTTGGGTATTAAATTATCATTCTAGAGATTTGTTCAACCTTTTTTTTTATAGATTTTTTGAAATGAGTCTAAGCGTATCTGTTGATAGTTATGAAATGTAACGAGAAGGATAAAAGTTACCAAAGGAACCTTGGCCACTGCAAAAATGCTTGTTCCTTCCAACGCGTTGCATTTTGTAACGTTTCGCAACCTTGCTAAAATTCAGCAAGGAACCCTTACTAAATTGCTCTTGTGTAATAAGGGCTTCATACAACTTAAATTTACACTCAGGCTAAAATGTGGCGTCGAGGAAATCACTTAAAAACAAAAATATGGTGAGAATTTAGAATGTAATCACATCTTCTAAAAGACAACAAAGGTATAGTATGCAATTTTATACAAGCAACTATTTATAAATAACTTTCAAATTTTTGAGAACACTTCTTCCATAACAAAACAAAAACGAGGCAAATGTATAAAATCTGTGTTTTTTGGTTGATGATAATGTGTAGGTGGAGTTCGAAATCTAACTAATTTTGCTATTTTTAATAATAAATCCTATGCAATGATGATCTGAACATCTTACGGCTCGTAGAAGTAACAGTTCTCCCTGCGTCAGGATAGAAACTGTTTCAAGACGTGATGCGTCGCGATGATCTGAACTTCTTACGGCACATAGAAGTAACAGTTCTCCTCGTACTTGATATCAGTGACGTCAGACTCCTTGAGACTGGCATGGTTGAGCTGGCAGCTCGTCTTGTTATCAGCTTGCTTCCAGAGATTAAAGGAGCGGCAGAGAGGCTCCGCCCAGCACGCCTGACCACAACCAATGGACTCATTGACCGGGTAGCTCTTGATCTGATGGTTGAGCAGACACTGCTGTGGTACATGAATGTAACGGCGGCTTGGCTGACGGCACCCGTACGCAAGAGCCGACATTTCACAAGCGACAAAATAATTGTTAGAACATACTTGGTCTGCCCATCTGCCTGCTGCACTGCCTACCATTCTTGCGCAGAGTTCCCTAGGACCATTACTTCTAAAGACCCAGTTACTGAAACTCGAAGTTCCCTCATAATCCGAGCATACGAAATGCTGCTCGTGATCTTGTCTGTAGCAGTTGATCCACAGCTGCAGCTCATCCGAACTGGCGCCTAATTCTTTCATCCATGTGCTCATTACTTCCCATACAAAGTTTTGTTCTTGCATCGAGTTTGGGAAAACAAGACTTACTCCGGGCCGGTCACAAGCCTTCTTAGCATTGGTCCCATTCATCTTCTGAGGCAGTAAGATGTAGCAAGAGTCTTGCCAAGTCAACCAGCCGGGAGGACAGACTGCTTGGAGAACCCGTAAGATGCAAACCATCAAAATAATCATCTCGTATACGCCAAGTGTCGCCATCTTAATATTAATTGGAACCACAATTAATCGTTGACAGTGAAAATATCTTGGGTATGGTAGTATTTACGAGTTTGAAATATTCAGAGATTTCGGTTACATCAAGTCTTGCTTCTACAAGGATCAGAAAGCTTTTTGTGATTTCTGATTAAAAGAGCTCAGCATAAAGTCGTCTGTTCAGTCCAGCTGTAAGACAACTTGTGGCGAACTAGATGTTTGGTAAACACCGAATCCTTCCTTCATAAAGCAAAGACGGGAAATCGTTTATTTCAAGTATTTTCCGTTCATTGATTTTCTCGACCCCGCCACTTTAATTATTTTCAAATTAGGACCGACTATTCCGAAAGTCGAGGTTAATAAACAAACAACACGGCCGTGAATATTTTTTTTTGATTCATTTTTTTCACATGACGTCACTATTTTTGTTGCTGTGATTTAAAAATATTTTGGTCAAAGAATAATTTCAATATAAACCACAAGGGGAACCTTTTGCGTTGTTCTACCCCAAAATCATTAACTTATTACCCAGTCAGTTTCCCTTGTGGTTTATATTGATATCTGAAACAAAAAGTCAAATGGTAGTCCCCTGGTTGATGTTACCCAGGTTGTTTGGTAGTTAAGGTGCGGTCCTTGGCAGTTAACAGTAATACTGGGGTTCTGACTGGCACCCAAACAAAGATATTGACAAAATAGGCAGACCGCCAACAGGGATAAATAGCTTGAGTTGGTATAGTGCCGGCACGCCCGGAGGTCGTTGGTTCGAGTAAACTTTTTTTTTGTTCAACCCCAGAATCTGAAAATAAGTTTTCAAACTTGAGACGGTACAAAAATCAATTTTTTGTATTTTTGTTTTTTTGTTTTTTGGGGGGGGCTTTTGGTTTAATTTTGTAATGCCTACTGCATGCCCTTTAAACACAGAGGGTGGGGGTTGGGGATGGGGTTGAAAATAGATAAACGTGTTTTTTAAAATGTTATGATCATCCTTTCATTCAGAGATTCGTTGCCCAGATCCTCCAGTGCCTCCCCACAGTGTTCTTAGCACGCCCTCTAGCGTTGTCTATACGGCAGGCAGTGTGGTGACGTTTGCATGCAATGCTGGCTATGGAGTTGAAGGAGATACCACACGTACCTGTAATGCCAATGGATCATGGAGTGAGCTTAGCCTCTACTGTAGACGTAAGAACAATCGTTTCATGAACTCTCAAAACAACAGTATACGTGTTTTGTGTAAAGGATGTTTTAATCTATTGAAACTGTTCACCGTATTGACAAAAATGGGTTTTGATTGTCTGGGAACTCACTTCTGTGGATACCAGTAGTATATTGGCTGTAGAGGGTTTCAAGTCCATGTCTAGACTTGATTCAAGTCCTTATCCCGCGGCACGGCACTGGTTAGGAGAGTTTGTTGACGTTGGGTATTCAATGGGACTGAAAATAAAAGGATTCTCACGGAATTTGGACTTGAGTCAAGTGTAATTACTGTCAGTCTTGGGATCATTCGGGATCTTAGGCTTGTTTTTTAATTCTTCCTCCTGTGTTTTTTCCAGTGACATAAAGGTTGTTTATGTCTGTGTTTTTTTCTCCTTAAGGGTACTGTTTTTGCGAAGTTCTGTATTTGCTTTTGGTTTACTACTGTGTAGTTCTTCAAGCCCTTTGTGTGCAATTTCAATTTTTGATAATATTTCCATCATTGGCAGAGATCTGGTTGTACACACATTTAAACTAAATCTTATACTTCTATACATAAAACAATCGAACGGTTTCGAAAAAAAAAATTCTTTAAGATGGCGTCAATGTTATATTACTCAGCCCCATGTCCCACCGACAGTCTCCAATACCAGACGAGTTGCTTCTTCATCAAAGAAGACGAGTTGCTGGGATGGGACTTCGCTAGGCTAAAGTGTGAGGAGACGTCCGGACATTCACTGGTCAAAATAGACAGCGTGGGTTTGCAATCATTCCTCGAGACAGAATTACTGAAGAGGACGAGCAGTAGTAATTTCTGGATTGGTGGCAAAGAGGCAAGACCATGGGTCTGGGAGAACAGTAAGTTTGAGCTCTGCTATGTGGGCCGCTGTCAACACATGCTAACGTTTCCATTTTATATTATATTTTGTACTACTATATTTTATACTATCCATTTAACCACACCGTTCACACTGGGCCAAACTTCATAAAGCCTGTGAGCACAACAAAACTTGCTAAGCACAGGATAATAATAATTGAGTGCTTCTGAAATTATCATAATAGCTGTTTATATACGTGTAGTCTGTGGTGTGCCAGGAAGTGACCTCCCACTATTATTTCTTTCTCTCATTTCAGGCAAACAGTTCCCAAACTTCTTACCCTGGGCTCCTGGTGAACCTAACAACCTGGGAACTGAACAATGCATCCATCTCAGCTCATTCACCGACGCAAACGGCAACTCTCATGGCTACCAATGGAATGACGTCGACTGCGCATCTAGTATGAATTCTATATGCCAATTTAGTGAGTTTTATAATTCAATTCAATTTCAATTCAAACTCACATTTGTTTCCATACGTCATGAAAATAGTACAAAGCCAAAACACTAATTTCTGAAGGAGTAACCAATAGGCAGGGTTATTTCACAAGGCAGTGATTAATACAAAAGTAATACAATACCTATATATAGGCCGAGCCTATAAAACAAAATACAAAATTAGCGTCCGGAATTCCTAAAAAACAAACACAAAAATTGTGTGTGTGTGTGGGGGGGGGGGGGGGGGGACATTTATCTTTATAATGTTTAATACTAACTGTATATCATTAAAGGAACACGTTGCCTTGGATCGGACGAGTTGGTCTATAAAATGCGTTTGAAACCGTTTGTTATGAAATGTAAATGGCTAGAAAGATGTTTTGACTCCCATAAATGGCCGACCGTGTTATTGGACGAGGTAAAAAGAAAAACACGCAATTTCGAGGCATATTTGTGTAGATCATTGTATTCTACTTTTACATCATCTTTCTAACCATATGCATTTTATAACAAACGGTCACAAACTGCTTTTCAAAGACCAACTCGACCAATCCAAGGCAACGTGTTCCTTTCATTAACTTGCTTTCTTACCTTCCTATAATTTCAACAGGCTCTATGTGCGAAATCGCATCTCTAGACAACTACAGCCAGTATGACTACCGTGGTTTCTGCCTCGTTTTCATCGACCATTCAAGAACTTGGTCGAGCGCCCTGAGTCTGTGCACACATCACGGCGGATGGTTGATGGAAATCCAGGACCAGAGCACCCAAGATTTTCTCGTAGACACGTTGAACAGTGACTTTGCAAAGGCACAATGGTGGATCGGGGCTAAGGTTGATGAGACGGTCACTGAACGAGCATGGCGATGGGTTGATGGTAAGATTTATATTTTTATTTTAATTTACAATTTTTTCTTCTTTTTAAAGGCACTAGACACCTTTGGTTATTGTCAAAGACCATTGTTCTCAATGGGTGTATTCCTACATATGCATAAAATAACCAGCTTCCAGTCATCAACCGAAATTAATTCAAGTAAAGTGCGCCCTCTGTCGGGTTATCACGCTACGTATGTTACGTTACATTACGTTATGTTACGTTACGCTACGTCACGAATATGGGATAGTAAATTCTCAGACCAAGACTAGGATATGACAAGCTTCAATTTCTTTCCTGATCTAAGTTTGTATATATCTATCTAAGTACCTTTTTGTTTTCTCATAACGATGTTTTTCCCCCCTCATAATTGTCTTAGACGACTTAGTTACCGTGCCAGGATGGTTCCCGGGTGAACCCAATTCGGAACAAGAAACCTGTATGGAATCACCCTATATTACCAGCTATAAGTGGAACAACCAGGAATGCGTCCAGGAAAACCACTTCATTTGTCGCTATGGTGAGAGCTTCTTTTTCATTGTTGACTCCTTTTGGGCTCCTTTGGCCCGAATCCTAATGGTGTGCTTTACAGAACCCCGAGATTCTCTTTAAGGCAGTGGACACTATTTGTAATTAGTCAAAATAACTATTAGCATAAAACCTTACTTAGTAACGAGTAATGGGGAGAGGTTGATAGTATAAAACATTGTGAGAAACGGCTCCCCCTGAAGTGACGTAGTTTTCGAGAAAGAAGTAATTTTCCACGAATCTGAAAGCACACAACTTCGTGTGACAAGGGTGTTTTTTCTTTTATGGTTATCTCGCAACTTCGACGACCATTTGAGCTAAAATTCTCACAGGTTTGTTATTTTATGCATTTGTTGAGATACACTAAGTGAGAAGACTGGTCTTTGACAATTACCAATAGTGTCCATTGTCTTTAACACAATGCAGAAACCCCGAAGTTGTACGAAATTCCTCCATAACGAATTGTGTCTCGTGATGAGAAGGGGTACGAAGTGTTCAAGGTACGCAGTGTCCAAAGTCACTTCGTACCTTGCAAAAGGTATGAATCAGGAAAAACATACACCAGCACAAACTTCCCATAACCTTGACCTATCATTCTGTCCACAGATATCCCTCACACTGCGTGTGGTGACCCAGGTCAACCATTACACGGACAGAGGACGGCAGATAATGGCACTTTCAACGTAGATGGCGTGGTTGTGTTCGGGTGTGACGACGGGTACGAACTAGAAGGGTCTGCGACTAGGACGTGTCTGTTGAGTGGACAATGGAGTGGGGAGAAAACCACCTGCAGAGGTATAGTTTTAATGAAAGTTGTGATCAATGTATTGTCGGTGTTGTGTTGTTGCTATTGTTGTTGTTGTTGTTCTTGTTTTTGCTGCTTCTTTTGGTGATGATGTTTTTGTTGTTGTTGTTGCTATTGTTGATGTTGCTGTAGTCGTTGTTGTCGTTATCGTCGTCGTCGTTGTCGTGGGAGTTTCCTTGACGGGAAGATCATCTAAACAAACAGTGTTAATTTTTCTAGTTTATAATTGTCTGAATTTATTCTCAGTCATTTCTTGCAGTCAACCGTCACCCATACCGAATGCTGACGTCACAGTTGTCTCCAGCGAGTACAGGGGAGTAGCCATCTTGTCATGCGCAGAAGGGTACCAACCAGAGGGCGATGAACTCATTGTATGTTTACACAGCGCCTTGTGGAGTCCGACCAACTTCTCGTGCACTGGTAACTTTTAAATTTTTCGTTTTGCATTTTAAAGTCACAGTTAATGATAAGGTACAACCTAACGCCAGAGTAGTTCACACTAAAGATTCACTGGTCAGTCATGACTCCTTTCCGGGTGCCAGGCTGACCACCGGGAAATTGGTTGGAAAATGTGAGCTTGACTTGGGTTCTGCATCAGTTCGACCCATTCATGGGTCTTTTTGACACTAATTCCGGGTCATCTGACCCAGAAAAGTGCCAGGCCCAACGTGAACCGGACCCGAGTCAATTAGTCTGCTCTACATTTAGTGTACGGGGTTCTTTAGAAAGATACTTAAAATTGCCATCCATCAAATTGATAAAATCACACTAGTTTTTAATGTAAAAATACCCAAGACAAGATCAAACTGTATGGTGAATTATTCATTTACTTATAATTAAATAATTATTTGTTCTTCCTGTATTCAGAAATTCTGATTACGACAAACAAAGCCATTACAGCTATGCTATCACCTGACATCATTACTATTAACGAGCCTTCAGTAACTACGGATTTAACAAATGCACCAACTCTCTTTACAACTGCGCCCTGGAAGACAAGCAGCGGTGTTGATGAGACTACACTCAACACATTGACAACATCTACAGTTGTCTCGACGACCGGTGACGAAGCTTCAACTGAACTCCAGACCACACACATTCATTCAAGGGAGTCCCCAACTACAGTGTCAACATCGTCTGATTCAACTACTTTTGGAGTTGAATCAACTACATCCACTACATCGGATGATGTTATTAGTGGAACTAGCCAATTACAAACTTCAGATTATGTTTCGTCGTCCTCTGACACTGTGTCAACATCGTCACACTACGACCAAACGGAGTCAACTACTTTTGGAGTTGAATCAACTACATCCACTACATCGGATGATGTTATTAGTGGAACTAGCCACCTACAAACTTCAGATTATGTTTCGTCGTCCTCTGACACCGTGTCAACATCGTCACACTACGACCAAACGGATTCAACTACTTTTGGAGTTGAATCAACTACATCAACAACATCGGATGATGTTATTAGTGGAACGAGCCACCTACAAACTTCAGATTATGTTTCGTCGTCCTCTGACACCGTGTCAACGTCGTCACACTACGACCAAACGGAGTCAACTACTTTTGGAGTTGACTCAACTACATCCATTACATCGGTGGTTGTTAGTGGAACTAGCCAACAACAAACCTCAGATTATGTTTCGTCAGTTTCAGATATAGTGTCAACATCGTCACACTACGACCAAACGGATTCGACTACTTTTGGAGTTGAACCAACTACATCAACAACATCGGATGATGTTCATAGTGGAGCTACCGAACTACAAACTTCAGACTATGTTTCTTCGGCTTCAACTATACTATCAACATCGTTACACTACGACCAAACCGATTCAGCTACTTTTGGAGTTGACTCTACTACATCAACTACATCGGTGGTTGTTAGCGGAACTAGCCAACAGCAAACATCAGATTTGGTTTCGTCGGCTTCAGATAGTGTATCAACATCGTTACACTACGACCAGAAATCTACTACTTTTGAAGTTGACTCAACTGCACCAGATGATGTTATTAGTGGAACTAGCCTAACACTAACTTCAGATTATGTTTCATTGGCGTCAGAAGGTGCGACGTCCAGCCTAGTTTCAAATGCACCGAGTATTTTTGACAAAATGAGTGAGTATAAAATAGATAGGTCTTCGATAGGCTTAGTCAAGTTAAACCATTACTACATTTAAAAGGTGTACTGTATTAGTGTGCGACATGCACAAGTCTACTCTAGTTGTGACGTCAGGTAGTCCACCCTCTGGGCGCCGCCATGCTTTTTGTTCAAGTTTACATGACAGTGACACGCAAGGTAGCTCAGCTCACAGGAGTCTTAAATTACAAATACTATCATAATGAGTAGTATAGTTACAGATATAGGAGTAATTACTTTATACAATAGGATATCTTTTAAACTTCAATGCACACACAAATGCAGAAACAATTTCTATTTCTTCGAAGTTCAAACTTTAACATTGATATTTATTTGTTATTTTTTATCTGAGGCAAATAACGAACATTGTTTATTCTTTTATTTTTTTCCAGCCGTTGTTGCATCTTTGAGTTTGATGACGTTCTTTGTAGTGGTGCTGTGCGTTCTCCTATTGATGCTCTTCTGCCACAGTAAAAGGTTAAAATATATCAACCTCTTTCTCTCCTTTGTTCATTTAGCTCATGGGCCATTTTACCGTGTGGCAAAGTTTCGTTTGAACCTTTTTATTCAAACTTGAATCACAAAAACGAAATTTGTAAAATTCATTGACTTGTATCATTTATTCCCATTATGAGAAAAGGCAATGTATAAAACAGACACTATTTAATATTTCTCCATAATAGTATTAGAGTTCATTGCACAAAAACAAAATGACGTTCATTTTTTGAAGAAAAAAGTAAGCAATTTGAATATAAAAATCGGTAACAAATTATAAAATTTATAAATATTTTTTATTTATTTTTATTTGTATAGTTCAGTTAACAAGATCTACCCAACGCAGGATACTGAAATGATGGATATAATATCACGTGCGCTCTCAGAAAACAATGCACTATCTGAAGAAGTTGTACCTAAGGAGTTTGTAGGAACGAAAGGTGGTTACCAGCAGCGGGCATCAGCAGCCACCCTACCGGAAAACGGAGCCACGTCACCGGAGAGGCGACTCGAATCTCCCGGTAGAAACGGAAAGCAGAATACCCCTCAACAGGCATGGGTTGCATAAATACATACCCTTAGCAACGAAAGTGGTTTATTGTACAATATTATTAACTAATATGCATTTTTTTGTATTTACATACCGAAAGGACATGGAACTGATTTTGGGTTGAACTATAAGGAAAATGTGTGATAGGGAAATCTGTTCTCGTGGGAATTTTAATAACATGGGCTGGAGGAAGATGGTTCAAAAGAGTTGTTTCTGTACAGTTAGCCGACTTCATTTTGTCTGCACCACCACTGTCGTGTAATGCTTTTCAATGGGGAAATTTTTGTCTTTCTAAGTCGATTCGAAAAAAAGAACCCTTAACAAGAAAGCAGGACATTTTTCAGGATGGCAATTTCCATTATCCGGGAATGTCCTGGGGTAGAAAGATGACATTTCTCCCTCAAATAATTTGAATCTGCGAACCTTCTTTAGGCATCTGAAAGCACACAATTTAATTGTGCAAACAAGTGTTTGTTTTTTCTTTCATAATTTTTTTGCAAATTTGATAGCCAATTGAGCCAAATGTTCACAGACTTGTTATTTTATACATTAATTTTCTTGTTCGAATACACCAAGTGAGACTACTGCTATTTGACAATTTTATCAAACGTGTCCACTGGCTTAAAGATAAACTGTAAATGGTACCATTGATTTGTAGGCCTACTGTGGCGTCACACTTTGCTTGCAGTTAAGATTGATTCAAAGTTAAGATCGAACCTTAATTAGCTCTCTGATGTGAAATCGGCCTCTCGATTTCACGAAACACTATAGATCTATCTTAAACTGCACGAGGTTGTTTCGAAAAGGCCGATACAACCATAAATCTATAAATACCGCCCTCTAATTTTTTTTAACGATCAAAACATTGTTACCAAAAAGGCGCTTTATTGTAGGAGCCATACTCACATTACCATATAAGGTCACTAAATGGAAGTTATAAATAAATACAACTTTTTCTAACTTGAGCTATTACACATTGTTTACAACGTAACACTCGATCTACAAACTCAAGTCGAGTAGAATCATTAGAATTAATTAAATACAAATAAACACAAGAAACTTTCGTTAGTTTTGAGACATTCTTGTCATCACACCCGCAAGTGAATATTGTCCCCCTTTATTTATTACTTTAGACCTGTTGTTTGTGATTGCTTTGATCGTGGCATGTAGCCATTCCTCCATGAATCAGTGACGCATAGGTCTTCTACGGGTAGATGGATTTCCAATAGCCTTGACAAAAACACAATGCTGTATACTTTCACAATGGACTACGTCACAATAGGGTGGCAAACAGCTATGTGTAAACACGGGCAGTGCGATTGAACTTATTTTGAGACGGAAAGGGTTGAGGGAAGGTTCCCGTCGATCTGTGGGAATCAGAGAGATATGTTTCGATTGTTTCGTCTTTGGGGAGGAAGGTGTTGCCCTTTGTCCGTACCAAGTATCAGGGCAGTTATTTACGTTGCGGTGTGCTCATACTTCTTTACAGGTAAGATTGTATTTATTGGTAATGTAGGAATTATGGTATAATATAAATTATAATTCGGTAAAACTTTAATGGTTATAATCATTGTCAAAAAGGCCGAATTGCTTGCACCTACGGTATTCATTTTCACGTATGAGAAACAATAATGACTTTCATTATACAACTTTTAGAACCAAACAAATGTCATTGGCTGTGATAACCTTTTAGCAAGTGTTAGTGAAATATGACCGGCTGATCATTGATGCCTCTCAAATGTTTTGTTTTAAACACTTATAAATCCGAATGTTTTTTTTTTTTTTTTTACAATCCACACAATGCTCAGTTTTAAACACATCCAGTCCATTGATTTAAAATGTAGTTTATTTTGATATTTACATATTAAGACATTTGTTACTTTCCAGACCAAATACAGGTGTAAAGGGGGCTGACAGGGGTAGGCCAACATAAGAATACCCCACAATCAATATAAAGAGACGTAGTAGTCAGACCACTGAATGATTGTTAGAGATTGAAACCTATAAAGTATAATACAAATTATAAAATAGTTGACTTGATATTGTAAACAATAAGAACAAATTAATGCTTTAGGAAAAAACAGAGTATTAAACAAATCCATGTTTAACAATGGTAGAAAGATTGTCAATCTATGACCCGAATTTGACTCGACCCCTCGGTTGAATTGGACAAGGTCAAAGATTGTGGACGATTTAATGGTTTAAGGGCAGGTCGCTTGCGGCAGAATGTTTTCAAAAGAATGAAAGTGAGTCGTATCCCAAAGACCCAATGTGTGTGATTGTGCATGGGATTAAACTTTAGTAGGCTGAATACATACACACATAATAGTTTTCTTTTATTTGCTGAACTTTATTAAATACAATTTGAATATGAGGTTGGGTGTGGAAAGGTTATATCCTCCATTTGTTTATTGTCTTCAAGAAATCTTTAAATGGGGTCTTGATCAATCAAGAACATACCACGCTAATACGACATGTATGGGTGAGGTTGTGCCTCTGATGTTCACAATACAAGCATTTCATGGAATTTGGCACACAGAGAGAGAAAGTCACGAGTTGGGTATTTTGGATATTGTGTGCTTCAAATTGATTGCAAAGTACATAGCCATCACCTGAAACAGCTTACAGCCAGTATTATCATACCAAAGCTTGTCTTCATTTGAAGAAGAAAAAAAAACACACAAAAGTTCAGCATTTTCCAGTTTCAACACAATAATGCATACCTTTATTTGAGTCGCACTATTAGTAAAGATTTTGAAATCGTTCCTAAAAATAAATATACTTTATGCTCTCACAACTACTCGGCTTATATTGATCAACGGTGTGTTAAATGTGCGCAATATTTAAACTTGTTAAAGTAAAAAATTCAACCAACTGATTTTTTCCCCTGCCGGTTCAGGATTGGCTGATGCTCATTGCACTGGTGGCTTATTTTGCGAGAGTCCATCCTACAGCTATAGAGCTCGTCATGACGGTAAACCAGGCGACTGCTACGATAACACAACGGTGCTGACTTACACGTGCACACAGGGTTTCCAACAAAATGGCGCCAGTTTTTTATCAACGTGTAATAGCACGTCAGGCGAGTGGAGCAACAAGGGATCTTGTGATATAGGTTCGTTTTTGAGAACTAAAACAACTTTAAGTGATGTTTGAAACTTTACATGGTGTGAATGATGAAAAGACATATAGATTATAGTAAAATTGCAGGTACAACCGTGTCTCTTTTGGAGGAAGTGTTGGCTCTGAAAAAAAACAGATTTTGTAAACTTTTATTGCTCCTTTCAGAGCCAACACCCCCTCAAAAGATAAGTATTACATGATTGTCCCAGCAAGTTTACTAAAACCTATAGTTTATTGTTAAAACAGCTTTGTTGGTAACCAGACAATAGGGCGCCCGTGGATGTTATGTTAACACTTGCATACAACATGGAGGAGTCTAACCTCCATGCATGCAACACCCACTTACTAACAAAAGTTGTCTGGTACATTATGAAAAAAAACCTCATCAACATCAACGTTTATGAACTATGCAAACCCATAACCAAAAGGAGTGAAAATATACTCTTTCCTCTTTTTAATAACAACTTTCAGAACAGCATATATAAACAACACTCTTACTGTTGACCCTCCATTATTTGCAGTAAGCACACAATAACGGTAAGCAATGGTTTTTGTATTAACTGTTTAATTTGAATTTGATATTTTTAGGAACTTTATTTTGTTGTGATATTTTCCAGATTTGCTGTCAATTGTGGTTGCGACTAGTCTCTCACTTACTGTTTTACTTGTCACTGTTACAATGATCTATATGGTACGAAGAAGTCGAAGGTAGGAACCGATTATAAATTCCACCATTTGGTTTGATAAAAGTGTTCGGGGCTGTCATGAATATGGTCTGGTTCAATGACTTTATTACTGTTTTAAAATTATCGTCACCAAACAAAATGGCTGCTTACGCGTGACGTCAATACATTTTTCGTTCATACAAACCGAATGTTCATTATTGATGTGCTATGACATTTTGTTTGAGTCTCTGAACGTATGTTACTGTGCTGTAGACTTGATTTCGAGTCGCTGGGTTCATTAACTGCTCCTCAGGGCTCATTTTCGTATGCAGTTAGAGGGCGCTATTTCAGATTAAGGTGATACAAATGTCAGACTAAGAAATCAGAATAACCCAGTAAATGATCTGCAATAATTATGTTAACGCTCTCTGTTTTTAATATCTAAATCACATTGACACCTTGTGTTAACAGGACGAGGCTGTACGACACCAATGACGACGTACCTGCGCAGGCGCAGACTTCATCTGTCACTCTCGTGAACGCAGCATTCTCCTATGACCAGTCGGATATCCCAGAACCAATCTATGCAAATAACATATGGTTTGAACAGGACGCCAGACCATCGCTACCATCCAACCAAGATACCAGTCGGTATGAATTAAAACCAGTTGAATTTCTTGTGTTGTTATATTGTGGCATTTTTGGGGCTTGTGAATCTACCAGGGAAGTAACAACAACCTCAGTCAAATTGACACTGCTATAATTAAGCCGTCAAACTTGAAGTACTTATACAACTTCGATTTCGTTTTTTTCTTCAGGGATTCTTCAAAGAAACCAGTTCGAGCAATGAAGCCCAATCCAAAGGGGAAGCAAGCACCACGTCCCCCTGTCCACAAAGTAAGACCGACCATCGAGCACGGATCTATACATGGGAAGGAAATTGCAAACGGGCACAACAATGATTATGATTTTGACGACGATTTTACAGACGAGGATGATTTCACTGATGGTGAATACGAAATTCCTAATCCGTTCCCAATTGCGAACTATGACTACCCGCATGAGCAGATATACATGAACCAATCTCACTTTCTACAACAAGATGGCTGACAAACTACAGATTGCTTTCGTTAAAGGCATTGGTAATTACTCAAAATAATTTTTAAGCATAACAACTTACTTGGTAACGAGCAATGGAGAGCCGTTGATAGAAAACATTGTGAGAAACGGCTCCTTCTGAAGTAATGTAGTTTTTGAGAAAGAGGTTATTTCTCACTCGAAATAAGACTTCAGAAGACTATTGCTGAAGCCTTTTATTATGCATCTGAAAGCACACAAAGTAATGCAACAAGGGTGTTTTTGCTTTCGTATTACTCTCCTACAAAATCGACCAATTGAACCCAAGTTTTCACAGGTGTGGTATTTTATGCATATGTTGGGATGCACCTACAAAGTGAGAATATGGTCTTTGACAATCAATACCTAACGTGTCCAGTGCCTTTCAAGCAGCTTGTTGTTGTTTGTGTGTTTGTTTGCTTAGTTGGGTGTTTGTATGGTTGTTTTTCTGTGTTGTCGTTCGTTGTTTTTTTCTTCTTCTGGT